>NW_021703778.1:162671216-162701485 GCF_005190385.1 Monodon monoceros
GGGAGGGCATGTGCATCCCCAGGAAGTGGTATACGTGCCCGGCAGAGCCGGTGCCCTGAGGCCAGCTGCTGTGTGTGCCTGGAGTCTGCACCCTTTCATTAGACAAGCATAAAGCCTGCAGGGCTTATTCTGATCAAACCAAGGATCTACCGGCAGCACCCCTCCGCTCTTGCCCACCTTTTGCAGAAAGTTCTGGGGTTCATCGTTCGTGTGTAGTTTTCCAATAAAAGTACCTTTTGTAGTATTTCTCTGCCCCCAAGCCCAACACTCACACCCTCTCCTTCCAGGTCCTCGGCATCCATCTGAACAAATGGAGGCTGGACCGGAAGCTGGGGATCTACGTGCTGGTTCTCTACGCCATCTTCTTGTGCTTCTCCATAATGATAGAGTTTAATGTCTTTACCTTTGTCAACTTGCCGATGTGCCGAGAAGACGATTAAAACGGAGCCGCTGCCCCCCGCCCGGGAGCTCTTCTGGACGCTCCGGTGCTGGCGTCCTCCTTCTCCTCCCCTCCCCCACCACGAGTCTCTCCTGCATCGGCAGCCACCGCCTGTTCTTTCATGCACGGGAAGGAAGAGCCATCGTGGTCTTTGTGTGGTCACGGGCCAGGCTGCTGGGCCTCCTCCGCCTGGGAGTTCTGCCCCCCAAAAGGCAAGATTCAGGGGCCGCTGTTTGAGCAGCTTCGCAGCCCTCTGAGCCACCAGCCATAGGGACGTGGCATGTGTCTCCTCTTTTGGACACTTGGATCACAAGGACTTCTGTGTGCTGGTTGTCCTTCTGTCGCACTGCGGCCTTGGAAATGAGGCGGGCGGTGAACACAGGGTCTCCTGTGGCAATGCAGAATAGGAGTGTTGTTCTCAAGGGTCCCCTCTGGGCCAGAGAGTGTGGGCTCCTTGGGCAGCGTGTGCTACTGAGAGCCTCTGAATCCTGCTGGAGGCACTTACGGTTTGTTGGGAGTTTGGGGCTGTGACGGCAAGCACTCCAACCCTTTTTCTGAAAAAATTGCAAGAATGGAAACAGTTGTTCACAGCAGAAGAGAGAAAACGAGTGAATGTTCTTATCACTTTCATTGATGCATTCAGAGAACGAGCAATGAAACATTAAAAATAAAATGTTAGCTATACATCTTCATACTTGAAAAATATCATTCCATACAAAGAACCTTGATGGGGACCAAAAAGGTAATGCTTATGGAAAACAAATCCTATGTATATCGTGTTGGACTGACACTACGACGTTTGGTTTGGAACATAGAAAAGAGCGGAAGACTAACATCTAAACGGGTGCTAACTCAGAGACACGGTGGAGATGGTAGTTTACAGCCATTCATTCCAGACTTCCTGTGGCATGGGACGCGCTGTCAGTTTGGGTTTGTCATTCCTTGTTAATGCTCTGCTCTCAAAACCACCCTGTTCAAAGGCCCAATTGTTTATATGCCCAACAAATTTCATAGCCTGCTGAACTGGAATGCGTGTGCCGGAAGCAATGGTTACTGACAAGAAGAGAGATTTCCTGAAAAACCACCAGTTGCTCTCTGCTGAGCTGGAGGCGAGTATGAAAACCGTAACTTGGAATTTTTTAGAGCTAAGGTTGTTGAACCTTATAGTTTGCTCCACAGGAAAGGCCGAAGATGGGAGGTTGATTCAAAAATAGATAGAAACATATTAAACAATTTCGACTGCTTCATAGCTCTCAAATATATATTAAAAAGATTTACGAACACAAACCATTCCTGGTTTCTAAAAAGAAAGCACAATTCATTTTATATAGAGGTGTTCTTTTTTTATTTTTTTAATGTTTCTATTGCAAAAGGCTATCAGATTGGATGCACTTTTAATATTGGGCTATTTTGCACAGAGGACTGTATGGGAATGCCGCATGATGGTGCGAGGAAAAGAGGCTTTTCGTGATTCACCAGTAATCGGTCATGGGTGATGAGTGTAAATCCAACAGCTTATTCTTTCCTCAGACACAAAGGTTGTGACCCGCAGTGGAATTTGTGGCTGTGCTCTTTGGGGCCTCCTGAATTTCAGAAGGAGGACGTGTTCAAGCTTACGTCCCTAAAATTCCCTTAGCATGGGCCTAAGACATGACAACTCTATCACCAGGCT
This sequence comes from Monodon monoceros, assembly GCF_005190385.1. Lineage (NCBI taxonomy): Eukaryota > Metazoa > Chordata > Mammalia > Artiodactyla > Monodontidae > Monodon > Monodon monoceros. Next base: position 162,673,328 of record NW_021703778.1, read on the forward strand.
TCTCTTCTGGATCCTCATCAGTGTTAAGACTTCTCTTTTCGTTTCTCTACTTAGATACTCAGTGGTCTTCTGGTTGAGGAGAAGGGCGATTTTCCTAAGAAATTAGCTAATTGGGAGGCCAGGGAGCCCGCTGGTTCATCAGTATAAATGTCTAGATGCAGAGGGTTTCAGAGCCCTCAGGACCGCTCTGTGCCCTCATAAAATAGCAGCCTGGTCATCTCCATCTTCTCCATCTTCTCCATCTAACAGACTCATCCAGGTTTCAAACTGTGTCTGTCTCTGTTTGGAGTCTCAAAACTGCCCTGTGGCCTAAGTAGGGATTACTGTCCCCGTTTAACAGGAAATTTAGTCTTGGAGAGGTCAGGTGACTCTAGCTCAATGGCTAGTAAGTAGCAGAACAGGGACCAAGCTCCAGATCGCCACCCGGCTGAGCCAGTCCAGTGTGTGGCCATCCTTGGTGGGGCGAGTGTGCCTATGTCCTTGTCCTTGGGGTTGGTTGCTCCTTATTGTTTGGGTCAAAACTTCATCAAGTTTCTAATTGACATCTGGGTGCTCCAGTTCACATCCTAATATTTATCTCCATCCTGTGTCCCTATTATTTTCCAATAAAGACCAAAAAATATTTTTAGCCACAACAAGGCACAGGCCACACGGTCCCTGATGACACCCCTGCTGGTGTTCAATTCTTTGAATCCTTGTGTAGCTTTCAGAGAGCACATGCTAGTCACCCACCTCTTCCTCAGCAGAACCCATCTGAGATTATAAATATGCTGCAGTTGCAGTTTGAGACAAAAAGTAATGTCTCTAGCATGTAGAGCAGTGCTCCTGGCTAATTCTCTTATGACGTTAATGTGCCAATGTAACTTCCTTAAAGGATCTATGCATTTATTGTATCTAGGAAACTACATATACACTGTAGGTGCAGAATTCTCTTTTTTAACTAGATACTTTTCCACCTCAAGTTTAAAGAAGTGCTTGATTAATTAGGCCTTCATTTTAAAATACTGCTTTCATCACTGCACAGGATTACTTCCTTTATTTTATCCCCGAAGCTAGTTAGCAGAAGGTAAAGTTACTCTGCTACAAAAATAGGCAATCTGAAAAATAAACTTAGCTCTTCGAATTGGGGGCAGAAAATGAACCACTGCCCTCAGATAGAAAACGTCTATAAAAGCAGGAGCTGGTGGTTCCTGTCCATTTCTGGTTTGGAATTTACCTTTGCCAGCCCAAGCATAGTCACGGGGGAAGGGGTGCAGTGTCTTGAGAACGCAGCCCTGGAGGAAGGTTCTGGGTCGGCTGCAGTGAGAGACTACTGTTAAGGGCAGGTCAGGGGCATCCCACCCCCATCCTTCCTGTAACCCACAGCTGCTGGCCTCTGTGTTTGTCTTCCGGGTGCACCGTTCTTGTGAGTTTCCACCTGTTCATTACCTGCTCCCCCACCCCTCGCGCCGCCTATTAAGGCTGTTTCTTGCTTCTCCCCGTCAATCTTCTGCCTTTACAGACCCAAGCAGCTGAAAAGGCATAACCCCCGGGGAGCCAGCTGAAACCAGATGGGCGTGCCCACCACTCCAGGGCAGCCCTGCAGACCCCGACCAAAGACCCCTTCTGGGCTGCCCAGGGTGTAGGTCCCAAGGGAAGAAACTGCCCCCTCTTACCTTTTGACGAGGATTTGCAAGGCTCGTAGTGTCAGCAGGAGACCAGCCCTCAGGGAACACCAGACTCCACAAACAGGCTGGGAATCCAGGAAGGCTGTGGGCAGCCTCTTTGGCTGACGCCCTTCTTTCCCCCCCCCCCCCCCCCCGGGCATTTCCCCTCCCTGAGCCCTAGGGCCCCTCCCTCTCCTTAAGGTGGGTGTGGACAGAATCGAGATGGACTGGGAGAGGGTCACTTCCTTGCCTCCTTCCCCAGGTGTGAAATGGGCTAGCGGGGTCGAGGTCTGGAGCAGGGCAGGAGAGAAGCAGAGAGCCTCCAGCTCGGGCTGGCCCCTGTGAGCTCGTGGCCCTCCCGTCCGCCCTGATGCTGAGTGGGCCCTTAGGGCTGGGGTTGGCCTCTCACACGCCACCCTCTCCTTCTGGTAAGCCCTGTTCCTCCCCTGGCGGGGAGAAGATGGTGGTACGGGTATGTGACAGGCTCTCAGCAAGTGCTTGTTGCTAGAATAAACAAAGAACTTGCCTGTTAGGGTGAAAACCTTCAGGAGGTGGTTCCCGAGTCCTGTGATTTAAATATTCCCAGGTCCCTCTAATGCCCCCTGAACATCATTTCTGTGTGAGTCTTGGGGCAGTTAGCAGATGCGCCCAGGGCCCCTGCGGTGGGCCACAGCTCAGCAACTTTGTCACCACGTGGTGCTCAGAGAAACTTCCAGAAATATTTGAAAATGCTCTCTGGGCAGCTCTTGGGTGGCAGGAAGTCCATCATCCCCCATCCATCCCTGGACCCAATGTGCTGCCCCTGGCCCCTGCCCTTTCTATGTGGATTCACCCAGAGCATCCGGGCACCCCACCAGCTGTGAGCCCTTACTCTCTGCAGCTGGTCACATGAGCCCTTCAAGTGCAAAGATGCTCACAGGGCCTTCTGGAAGCATACGGAAGGGTCCCCTCCAGCACTGGGTCAACCTCCCCCACTGTGTCTGTCATGGGGGTGGTAGAACAGGAGGGTCTTTGCACGGGCCCATCCTACAAGGCAAGACACAGGTGGGACGCAGATTTCGTTACCTGGCTCGTGTAGGGCCCCTTTGCCTTGCTGCAGAGACCTGTTCCCCCAAGGGCACAGTCCACAACAGTATTTATGGCTGTGTTGGGTCTTCATTGCGGTGTGCAGGCTTCTCATTGTGGTGGCTTCTCTTGTTGCAGAGCACAGGCTCAGGCGCGTGGGCTTCAGTAGTCGTGGCTTATGGGCTCAGTAGTTGTGGCTCGCGGGCTTAGTCGCTCCGCGGCATGTGGGGTCTTCCTGGACCAGGGATCGAACCCATACCCCCTGCATTGGCAGGTGGATTCGTAACCACTGCGCCACCAGGGAAGTCCCGTAACGGTACAGATTTTTAAAAGGCTGTTGCATTTGCTTCTTAATAGGGAATACTAAATTGGGACACTAGCTTAGTATGTGCTTAACTTCAAACCTCTTAGCCAATGGGGTCAGTATTTGAAGTCACACGCTACCCAATCTCAAGGAAATCGTACCTGCATGAAATGGGGAGAAGAAGTGCTTTTCTCCCATCCTGCCACCCAGAAGGAGCTATGTTTTCCATCACAACAGGGAAGCCAGCTGGGTTGTATTAGAGCTTTGATTATTTTATGGGAATTTTTAAAAGTTCTCACTTTTCAATGACAAATGGCTCCCCGGTTCCCTTGGTCTCTGCTAAATCCCCACACACTGCTGGGGGCCAGGGGCGTGCTTGGTGTCATCTTTTACCTGTGTGCTTCTAAGGCTTTCCATCACCTCTTATGGTGCCAGCGTCTGGTCATCAAGGTGGCGTGTCCTCCTCACACTTCGTAGCAGGGGTTGAGAACATATCCTCTTCTAGTCTGGGAAAATGTCTGCTTCCTGAACACCCTGATACAGAACCAGGGCCATGGGAGGTGGCTCTGACAGTTAGAAATGCCCACTGTACCCATGTGAAAGTCACGTCCTTGCTTGTGTGGTTTTTCCATCGTTAGATTTATGGGCCTGGGATGGGCTGCTTCTTGGTTAAAAGCCCTATGACACACACGGGCATATCCACACCTATTCCCACAGTTGCCGGAATTCAGACAGTTGCTTTTTATGCAACACGTTGGTTGGGACTTATCCACAGTAGAAGCCAATAAAGCCCTTAATCCTGGAGAAAGTATGTACCCTCGCCACCCCACCACTGGAAAACATGCTTTTTAAACTATCGAGAAAAAGTCTGTACAGCTTTTGGTTTCTAGTCGCATGGTTTGGTCTGATCGGCCTTTGTGCATAAAGGAGGACCCCAGACAACGGAACTGTCCCTGCTCCCTGCTCCCACCTCCAGAAGTTCCCAGATACTTGGGAGTATCCGGATGGACACGAAGTCCCCATTTAACACAAGGAGCGAGGCCTTTCCTCCCACTGAAAATGGCTGGGATATGAGCCAGGCAGCTCTGTTTTTCCAAATCAAATGTTCTGGAGGGTTTTTTCTGGCCTCACCTCCAGAGGTGCCCTTCTGAGCTATAGAACACTTTCTGGCACTTCCTCCGTGTGACTGGACCTAGGCTCTTTGGGGGCCCAGTGGCCAGAGCTATGGCTGAGCCTCTGTGGCCAGCTCTAGGGGAGCCTCGTAGGGGTCTGCTGGCCTGGGAGACTGGGTGTCTAATGCAGAGCACACGCTCCCTGGTAGAGTGCCCTCTGTATATGTCTCCTGTCCAGCTGCTGCCAGTTGCTAGGTGTCTAAATACAAAGCGAGCCTTGATTACCTAGAGAGGAAAGAGCGCTGCCAGCCAGATGGGGCCAGGCGCACGTGCAGATGCAGGAGCTGCCGAGGGAAGGGCAGGGGAGGCCTGGCACAGCCCAGGTGCCCAAGAGGCAGACTGGGCACTGTTTCCACAGGGCCATGGGATCTTCCTGGGACCCAGCAAATAGCAGTTAAATAGAACCAGAGGACTTTCGTGCCCAGAAAGAACCCCCTTAGAAACAACCAAAACCAAAAACTTCTGAGGCTGTGACACATCACTTGAGTCCCCATGAGACAATGCCGGGATGCTAGGCTGAACGCTGCCGTCTTTGTTCATCTTCTCTAACAGGTGAAGCAGGAGCAGTGAGTTGAAAAGTTGTACATAATATATTTATCCTCCTATTTATTTTTTCAATAACTGTGACCTCCTGCACTGTGAATGCTCTGTGATATGAGATCCTTAGTTTAATAAAACTGTCATTAAATTTGAATGAATTGATATTATTGGTTACTAAACACTGGCATGAGTTTATTATTGTGAAGAAAAATCTAGACTAAATATTGAACTAAATCTTTATAAGAAACCTAAAAGTCAGTATTGTAATGCAATATATGAAAATCTGTACACTGTCAATAAAATAAACGAATACAAGTTGTCTTTCCCTATAGAGAGCTTCCATTCATGTTTTAATAGACACATACATATTTGTAGTTTTGGAGAGAATTCTTTACACTGGAATAACAGCCATTTATTGAAACCATTTCTATTTGCATATTGAGAAAAAAATAAACTTCAAAAAGGATGAGGGTTGGCGCCTTTTAATTATAATGATTGGTAATGAATCAAACAAAGCAGAAAACTCATAACTTACCTTGGCTAAGCACGAATGAATCCAGAATGACCCAGCCTTCTCTTGCCTCACCAGCAAGGCCAGCTTTGTGGGCAGGGGACCCATGAGATCAGTCACAGAGGGCCTCACACTCAGAAAGACCCCAGGCTCAGTTGTCACCATCTTGAAATCTTTCATTTTATTTAAAAAGGGGCCCCACAGTTTCTTGTTTTTAAACTGAAGTCTAGTTGCTGTACAATATTATATAAGTTACAGGTGTACAATATAGTCATTCACAACTTTTAAAGGTTATACTCCATGTACAGTTATTATAAAATATTGGCTATATTCCCTGCGTTGTCCAGTATATCCTTGTAGCCCACATTTTCATTTTTGCCCTGGGCCCTGCAAATTATGAATCTCGTCCTGCTCGTCAAGAATAAGGTTATGCTATACCCAACAGACAAGAAGTTGGTATCCTAAGGCAAAGAACTCTTGCAAACTAATAAGAAAATGGCAAAAACCCTTCAAAAGAAAAATTATAAAGGAAAAAAAAAGGTAATTCCCAAAAGAAGAAGTATAAATGGCTAATTAACAGAGGAAATTCAATCTCACTGACCACAGCAGGGAATACATATTAAATACAGTAAAATATGCAGGGGCATATTCAGGTTTATAAAGCCTGAAACAAAGAATTTGGGAGCTGGGTCCTCAAAACTATGAATGCAAAACTGAGTGTGAATGTGAATGTTTTTTAGAATGAGAAAAGGAACCACAATAAATTACAAATTTTCTAAAGCTGAAAAATCTCACAAATGTCGCTAAAGCCAGTAAAAATACCATAGCATTTTTGTTAACTGTGTTAACACTCCTTTATAATGTTTTTTCTACATTTTCCGGCTGTATGTTTTTTCATCATTCTTTCATTTGACAGTGATTTTGTGTTACCATTTCCTATGCAGAGGATAGAAATATAATTCAGTATTTATCCTAGCGTGGTTGACTGAAATGTTTCTTATTTCCAGTTGGAATTAATAAAATATATAACTTCACACAGCTTTACTTGCTAAAAAAAATTAATAATAAGGTTATGCCATTGGCTCTTGTGTCGTGAGAAATTGAGATGAGGGGGAGAGGTACTGGTTAATTCCTTCATTCTAAACGTTTCCTGCGTCCCAGCTGCCTCAGGGCCACCATAAACTTTAACATACACGTAAATCACCTGGGCATCTTGTTAAAAAGTAGATTCTGGGGCTTCCCTGGTGGCACAGTGGTTGAGGGTCCGCCTGCCGATGCAGGGGACGTGGGTTCGTGCCCCGGTCCGGGAAGACCCCACATGCCGCGGAGCGGCTGGGCCCGTGAGCCATGGCCGCTGAGCCTGAGCGTCCGGAGCCTGTGCTCCGCAACGGGAGAGGCCACAACAGTGAGAGGCCCGCGTACCGAAAAAAAACAAAAGCAGATTCTGGTTTAGCAGAATGGGATAGGGCCAAAGATGCTACGTTTCTAGCAAGTTCCCAGGTTTGCCAATGCAGCTGGTCCACTTTGAATACTGAGAAGATGGATCAGTCCCACTCAGAGTGTGATCTGGGCACCTGTGCAGCCTCACAGACTGTTCTCCATCTGCCACAAGACAAGTATAGAAACAGAGAGTATAAACATTTATGGCAATATGATGACTAATTTTATGTCTGAACATGTTTTTTTCATTGCATTTTTCTAGTAACTTTTTGTTGTACTTATAAAAACACCTGTCCACAAAGAAAATATTAAAAAAAAATCTTTCCCACAGGTTCTACTTTAGATGAGAAGTTGTACTTTATATGAAAGTTTAGATGGTTTTAACTCTTTCCTGTTTAAAAGTCAATCTACAATGTATGAAGGACTTTGACTTGGTAATTCCAGCTCAATTAGCCTTGTGGGTCCTGCAGCCTCATGTTCTTTGTTCTCACTATCTCATTGTCCCTCAATCCATCTGGTGCTGCATGGCTTGATGAACCAATGGAACACAGGACAGAAACAGAAAATGTTCCCATTTCACAGATGGGGAAGATGAGGTTCCGAAAGCATACCTGCTGTGTGCAGGGTCTTTCATCCACTCACCGTGAGAGCCAGCCTTAACAACCATGCCTCCTCCTATTGCCTGGGGCTGCCCAGACCAGACAAGGGAAGGGGTGGTTGGCTGAATCTGTCCTCCCCTGGGAGCTCACCTCCTAGTTGATTTCACAACTCAGTCTCTATCAGCTTGTTTTTGATGTTTCCTAAAACTTGCTCCAGGCAATTCCAAGTTCAACATGGTCCTGGTGCAGGCAGTCTGATGGTACAGTGGTACGAGAAGCAGGCCTTCTCCTGGGCGTCTGTCGCCCACCCTTGCTATAGCTATATTCCAATTTTTTTAAGTGGGCAAATGTTCACAGCAGTTATTCTCCTTTCCTGCATCAACAGGTAGATGGAGGAAAGGAGAATAACTTATAAAAATGTTGAGCTTATCAATATGGGGGAAGAGAATCTTAAATATTCAACTCCAGGCAATGATATGCAGGCTCAAGAGCTTAGGGGTGATGTTTGCAACTTACTTTGAAATGCATTGAAAACATAAGATGGCTGGGTGGGAAATGGGGAGATGTGTGATAAAGCAAGTTTGGTAGTGTTAGTGGCAAAATGTAGATGGTGGGTATATGGATATTCACTGTACAGGGGTTTTTTTTTTTCTGTATGTTTGAAAATTTTCATAATAAAATGCTGGGGGAAAAAAACAGCAAACTCTCCTCCCACCCCCAGTCGCCTTCCTGCTCTTCAGTACCAGTATCTCACCAGTCGTCAGCAGCAAAATGTCAACTCCTCCCACCACCCCTACCCCTAGTGCCAGACAACCATCTGTCTTCTCGTTTTCTTCCTTGCAGTCGTTTTTGCAACCTCCCACTCCCTTTCTGCTCCAGCCATCAGGGCCCCACTCTCAGTGTTCCTTCGCCTGGTCCAGGCCAGAGGCTCCGAGCCGGCTCCCTGTCTCCACTCTCCCTCCCTTCCCAGTCCCGCCTCCACTCAGCAGCCAGAGGGATCTTTTAATGCAGAAATCTGATTTGTCCCTTTCGTGCTCAGAAGCAGTTAACGACTCCCAGTTGCCTCAATGGACCATCTCAGACCCTCCACAACCATGATGACGATATCTTCCTCTTTATCTTGCATGACTCTGCCTATCCTCAGAGATGTTGCTGTTACCTCTGCTTGAAATGGTTTCCCCACCCTTTATCCTGCAGAGGAGGGCGCACCCTTCTTCTTTCAAGGCCTTCCTAGGCCTCTAGGCCAGAATGAACCACCTGCTTCTGTTTTGTTTTTAAATCTTTTTTGTTTTTTGTCTGTAAGCTTGCTTCTATTACTATTTGGCAATTATACATTTGGAATTTTCTAGAGCAGTCTCAATTTGAAATATACTCACCCATGGCCTCCTCAACCATTGAAAGGCACCCATTTGGGGGTGTCTAGATTACATCTTTTAGACCAGCCCTTACAGCTAGAAAGAGCACAAAGCATTCTGTCATTCAGTAAACATGTATTGAAGGCCTGCTCTGCACCAACTGCTGGTTGCAGAAGTGGAAGACCTACTGCCAGTCACTTCAAGGAGCCCCCAAGTTCTGGGAGGGAGTGAGCTCAGGCGGCAAGAGCACAGAGGAGGGACACCCAATCATCCTGGCAGTCAGGGGAGATGTTGACTCAAGCTGAGGCTTAATGGGTGAGGAGAGTGGGGAGTAGGGATGGGGACTATCCACACGTGAGCCAGGCAGAAGGGGACACGTTCAAATCACATCAAATATTTCATGATTCAAAAAGAGACAATGGGGCTTCCCTGGTGGCGCAGCGGTTAAGAATCCGCCTGCCAGTGCAGGGGACACGGGTTTGAGCCCTGGTCTGGGAAGATCCCACGTGCCGCGGAGCAACGAAGCCCGTGCGCCACAACTACTGAGCCTGCATTCTAGAGCCCGTGAGCCACAACTACTGGAGCCCGCGCGCCTAGAGCCCGTGCTCCGCAACAAGAGAAGCCACCGCAATGAGAAGCCCGCGCACCGCAATGAAGAGTAGCCCCCGCTCGCCGCAACTAGAGAAAGGCCACGCACAGCAACAGAGACCCAACTCAGCCAAAAATAAATAAATTTTTAAAAATTAAAAAAAAATAAATAAAAGAGGCAATTAACGTGGAGGAAATATGACAGAGATGTTCAAATACTTTGTGGACAAAAACAAATGTTGCCTGCCATTTCAGTAAACAACGAATGTTGCCCGCATCAATACAGCCAGCCCGATGGTGCACCCTCAGGGGAATTCAAGATGGAGAAAAACAGGAATACTGGCCCTAGATACTTAAGATGCCTATCAAAGGAATAATTTCAATGAACCCAGACTCTTGCATCTTCCCATATGTAGAAAAGCACTAAAATCATTAACTTGAGATTTTTCTGTGTGATTAGCAGTAATCTTTTGATGTTCAACTACATGGGTTTTTGTTTTTGTTTTCAGCAAAAACTCCTATACATCCTGACTTCTCTCTTACCTCCTTGGAACAGTTCCTCAGAGCTAGCTGAGAGGCTGATTCTCAGGCTAGAGTCCTCAGTAAGGTCCCTGAATAAAACGTAACTCTCAGCTTTTAGGTGGTGCGTTTTTTTCAGTCAACACCATCTCTACCATACACAAAAGTCAACTCAAAATGAATGAAAGACTTGACTGTAAGACCTGAAATCATAAAACTCCTAGAAGGAAATGGGCAGTATGCTCTTTGACATCCATCTTAGCAGTAGCATTCTACATATGTCTCCTCAGGCAAGAGAAACAAAAGTAAAAATAAGCAAAGAGGACTACGCCAAGCTAAAAAGCTTCTGCACAGCAAAGGAAACCATCAATAAAATGCAAAGACAGCCTTCCAAATGGGAGAAGATATTTGCAAATCATGTATTCAACAAGGGATTAAAATCCAAACTATATAAAGAACGCATGCAACTCGACAACAAGAAACAACCCAAATTTTAAAAGGGCAGAGGACCTGAATAGACATTTTTCCAAGAAGACATACAGGTAGCCAACAGTCGTGTGAAAAAAATTGTTCAACATCACTATTAGAGAAATGCAATCAAACCCACAATGAGATATCACCTCACGCCTGTTAGAATGGCTATTATCACAAAGGCAAGAAATAACAATTCTCATACACTACTGGTATGAATATAAATTGGCACAGTCGCTATGGAGGCTCCTCGAAAAATTAAGACTAGAACTACCGTATAATCCAACTATCCCACTTCTGGGTATTTATCCAAAGAATACAAAAAACACTAATTCAAAAAGACATCTACACCCCCATGTTCATCACAGCGTTATTCCCCCATCCTCCGTACTGATCAGTCTCGGTATCTGATCAGGTTTCTCACCCTCCACTGATGCCAGGTGATGTCTGATCACACTGCCTGCCTTCAGTAGGAATCCCCTTAGGTCAGTTTAGTCAGAATCCCTCTCACCCGTGACGTCTCCTTAGTAATTTTCCATCCACTGATCCCCACCCTGCTCCTTGGTCATAAACGCCCACTTTTCCTTGTTGTATTCAGATTGGAGCCCAATCTCTCTCCCCAGCTGCAAGACCCCACTGCAGTGGTCCCTACACCCACAGCGATGGCCCTCCTTGAATAAAGCCTGCCTGTCCCTTAACAAGGGTCACGAGTCTTTTCTCTTTACTACTTGCCACATTCTGCCTGGTGGCCTCTGGCAGGAGGCGTGGTGCGTGGCGCTTAGAGCCAGCTGGCTGAGCAGCAGGGTCCAGGGTGGGCAGAGCACCTCCTGTGGGGCTCCTGACCCACAAACCACCACTGACGTGGGCCTCCGGGCCACAGAGCTGGGGGGGGGGCGGGGGCTGAGGGGCCCGCAGGACCAGCAAGGCTCACTGAGAGGCTGAGCGGGATAGAGGTGCCGTGACCAAGCTGGAACCTTCCAGGTGCAGCACTGAAAGTCCCATGTCCTGGGAAACCCCTCAGGCCAGGGCAAACTAAGATGGTTGGTCACCCCAGGCCAGGACCAGATTCAGGGACATGTGACCTTTGCATTTACAGAGCCCACGCTTAGGCGGGTCTCGTGCTTGGCTTGATGTTCTGCTGTCTCTGTCTTGAAATCTGTAACACTTTTTGGGCAAGGGGGTCACATATTTTCATTTTGCACTAAGTCCTACAAGTCATGTAGCTAGCCCTGCCCTAGGACAACACCCCTGTGAGGATCACACACTGGTGGAGGATCACACACTACCACCTCAGGTGGTGCCAGCACCTGAGGCTTCTGTGGATGACACCTTCCTCTCTAGTCCTCAGCATGATCTTGTCCAAGGAGACAGCGTTAATTCATAGCAACTGAATGGAACCCAAACTTCCTTAAACACACCTCTTGGCACCCCTGTCAGAGGCAGAGCACAGGGTGGAAGGCACTGCAGAACCCACGGAGCTGGGCATCTGTTCTGCACTTATAAAAAGCAATAAAGGAAAAATAAAAAACTAAGTCACTAAAGGGAAACTGACATTTGTCACAAGCCTGCTACTTGACACGCAGCTAGCCACCTTCCATATAATCTTCACAAGCCGCTGTGAGGTATGCCTCCCCCCATATTGCAGAAGAAGAAACTTGGGCTCAGAGAGGCTAAGAAACTTCCCCAAGGTCACACAGAGGGCAAGAGTGGAGCTGAAAGGGAACTGTGCTGTGTGGTTCCAAAGCAGCCAGAGTGCGTGTCCCCCCAGCACCCAGCCTACCGCCCAGCAGCTCCTGAAGGCAGGGGGTCCACGGTGGGGAATGTTCTTAACCTGAGGTCCCAGGAGCCTCCTGCAGGGTGCACACCCCTCTGTGGACTCTCACCTGGGATGGCAGCAGAAGCCCAGCCTGGGACTGTGGCCAAGAAGACCAGTGCTGGATTGGATTTCCTCTCACACTGACCGGCTTGTTGCCGCCCCATGATTCTAAAGGAACCACCCTGGGTTTTCTCACAAGGAAGACGCCTTGAAGACACCACACTTGATTTTCAGAGGAAAGATACAGCCCCAAAGGGAGAAGTGAAATAGAAATCACGGCCTCACTCCCACGTTGTGATAGAACATCTTTTTTGCCAAGCACGCTATACAGAGAAGTGTAAGGTACAGTCCTTGCCCGCAAGGCAAAAGACAAACGAGGAGGGTTAGCTACCCTGAGCCATGACAGCACCTCTCAGTGGTGGGCACTTAAGCTTTCTTACGCAGTAACTCATTCTTCCCTCATCACTATCTTGAGAGCTATGTAGGGTCCTACCTCCAGACGTCTACCCATGGCGCTGTCACCTCCCCCTAGGATGCCCTTCCCTTATTTCTACCTGTTGGAACCCTTCTCCAGAAAACCACCAAAGACCAGTGGCTTAAACAGGGTAGGATTTTTTTCTTCTCTCATGTAGAAGACGAGGGTGCTCAGTCCAGGCTGTTGGGACACTCCATGGCGCTGGTGAGCCAGCCTCTTTCTCCACTGTGGCTCTTCGTTCCTCAGCATATAGCTTCTGCCTTATAGCCCAAAGTAGCTGCCTAACTTCATCTTGACTGCAACCTCATGAGAGATCCTGAGTCAAATCCAAGCATTTAAGCTGCTCCTGAATTCCTGACTCATGGAAACTGTATAATTAAAAAAAAAAAAAAAAAAGTATTATTGTTCAAAGCTGTTGACTCTGGGGGTAGTTTGTTAAGCATCAGTGGATAACTAACACACCGTACTAGTTAGTTATCCATTTAGTTCGTTTATTCAACTGTCCTGAGCCCGCAACCTGGACACACATGGATGAATCAGACGTAGTGAAAGACTACCTATCAGAGCACGAGGATTTCCTGGAGGTGGGGCAGAAATCATGTCATTTGTGTCCTTGCCCTTGGAACGCTTTCCCCACCTTGGTACACAGTAGGGTCACAGGACCCGGCACACAGTAGGAGCTCTGCTTCCCAGAGAACAGCTTCTACCTCCTGGCTTGCCTTCTGGTAGATGAGCCAACTTAGAGATGATGAGCTGTTAATGTTCAATCATCTGGCCTCTTGTCAAAAATGTGGATTTGTTTCTCAGAGGACAGTTTCAAAGCCTCTTTGCGTTCCCTCACTCCCTGTGCTGCCAAGGGGAAGAGCGTGCAGCCCAAGCAAGCGAGAGCCTTTCCTGAGCCAGCTGCCTTCCCCCTGCCTGCAGCTGGTGTGCATCCTTCAAGGCCCTCCAAGGGTGGCCTCCTCCTTTAGGCCTCCCTGGTTATCCTTCACTGTGGGGGAGGGAGCAAAGAAAGAAAAGGATCTTCTTGAAAAATTATTCCCTCACGCTGAATCTTTATGAACCATATTGTCGGAGCAACTTGAATTATACATGTAACTCATGGCCTTGTTTTCTTAAATAATGAAATACGCGGTACTCTGCTATAAATTCTACAGAGCCTACTTACTGATTCTCACAGAATGCTTTCACAGCTTTTTGCCAAACTCTTGTATCTCTAACCAACCTGCGGTTGCAACGGATGAATGACAGGAATGTTATAAATCACACAATTTTGTTTACACAAATGGGTACAACCAAAGCAAAACAGTAAAGATGTAGTCAGAATTTTACTCATTCGTTGATGACATGAATGACTTCTCTGCAGAATCAGACAATAATTTTTGAAAACTGGAAGAATATTTGCCCAATTTTTTGTGTTTTTCATAACATAATGACTAAAGATATGGCACAATTTTTTTAAAGGCTTTTTTGATGTGGACCATTTAAAAAGTCTTTATTGAATTTGTTACAATATTGCTTCTGTTTTATGTTTTTGTTTTTCGGGCCGAGAGGCATGTGGGATCTTAGCTCCCTGACCAGGGATTGAACCCACACCCCTTACACCGGAAGGTGAAGTCTTAACCACTGGATGGGATTCCACTTCTATATTAGGTTGTATGGGCTGTGACTTCTGCCTTGCTGGCAGACTATCTCTATTGCCTTCTCAGCTTGCACACTTTGATAAAACAAGTGGCTGTGCTGGTCATTTCCACATGGCCAGGCACTGAAGATGGCCTCCAGCTAACATCCAGCAAGGAACTGAGGCCCCTCAAGGAACTGTATCCTACCAACAACCATGTGAGTTTGGGAGCAGCTCCTTCCCTAGCTGAGCCTTCAGACGAGACACCAGCCCTGGCCAACAACTTGACTGCAGCCTTGTGAGAGACCCTGAAGCAGAGGCAACCATCAAAATTGTGCCAAGACTCCCGAGTCACAGAGATTGTGAGATAATGAATGTGTTGTGTGAAGCTGCTAAATTTGGGGTAATTTGTTACACAGCAGTAGATAACTGGTGCACTTCCTTATCTCCAGGCTTTGAGTTACACGAGGCAGACCATTTCCTTTGTACTCAATCCACTTAGAGTCAGGGTTTTCTGTCATTTAAACCCAAGAGCATCTTCCTATGGTGCGTCTCCTCCACTAGCTTGAAAGCTCCTCAAGGACAGGCCTTCCATGTCCTCCCAGAGACTCACTAGTGTCATAACTTTGTGTGAATTAAGGACATACTTGACCCTAATTTTAGCTCATCTTCTGACAGCACAAAGCAGGGAAAATCCAAACGATGACATGGGACTCAGAAATGGAGAAGCCTTTCTCCTTGGTTACAAGTCATTTTTATTTAGCCAACAAGAGATTATTAAGTGCCTGCTGTTTGCAGAGCCCTCCACTGGATATTGGTGAAGGGAGAGAAAAAATTTAAAAGGAGGGTATATTCCTTGCTCCTAGGGAGCCGGCACTCACACTAAGGATAGCAGAGGCATGAGAACATTATAGTGTCTAGAAATATGTAACAAGTACAGGTTAAGAGGGCGCTTCAGTGGGGAGCAGACAGGCTTCAGAGACAAACCTCGGAGTCAGATGAACCAATGCAGTGACTGGGCAGGAGAGAGGTTCCCTGAGACAGATACTGGAAACCTTCAGTTTCTGCCATAGCGATGGGTGGGGCTGGCCAAGGGGAAGTGAGACACCAGACAAGAAGCTGTCCCAATAATCCAGATTGGGGGCTGCTTTAAAAGCTTTCTGGGGTGTGTCCTCAGCTCACAAGCACCCTTTCTCTCTGAGATTGCCTACCCCTCACAGCCAAGATGGCGCAATCAGGTTACCTCTCCAGAGAATTGGAATTGGGACCACAGGATGCCTGTAGGTCTCTATAAAGGGGTGACTGAGACTTGGAAACTTGGGGGTATTGGGATGGTCTGGCTGCAGAGAGGAGGGAAGAAAGACAGAGACCTGCAGAGAGAGGACAATGAGGTAGAATCCCAGAGACTGGGGCTAAAGATACTCTGCTCGGTTTTAGGGGAGAGATCCAGAGCATATTTGTCAGGGTCCCATCCCTTCCAGAACCTGGGGAATCCCTGTGCACCTGTGGGTTCCACCAGGCACACCTATGCCTGTGTCAGATTCACCTTCCTGCCACATGGAGTCCCAGAGTGGCTGGAGGTACGGAGTGCGGTCAGATCCCAAGCCAGCATCCATAGGGTAACTGGGCTTAGAAATGCTTCTTTAGCCAGTGTGATGTTTCAGAAATCTGAAACAGTCCTATAAAAAAATCCAGATTCCCAGGGACTTCCCTGGTGGCGCAGTGGTTAAGAATCCGCCTGCCAATGCAGGGGACACGGGTTTGATCCCTGGTCCAGGAAGATCCCACATGCCATGGAGCAACTGAGCCTGTGCGCCACAACTGCTGAAGCCCGCGCGCTCTAGGGCCCATGTGCCGCAACTACTGCCTGTGCTCTGCGACAACAGAAACCACTGCAATGAGAAGCCCGCGGACCGCAACAAAGAGTAGCCCCCGCTCGCCGCAACTAGAGAAAGCCCAGCAACAAAGACCCGGTGCAGCCAAAAAAAATAATAATTCCAGATTCCCACTTTTTTCGTTTTTTATTGTAAGGCCCTGTAGGCAGGCACAGGCCCTCGTTCCTGCTGGGCGTCTGCTGGGGAGAACTGAGAAGAGGCTGCCACTTTCTCCAGAGCCTGGTTCTCAGGTCACCCCAGCCCCTACCCAGTGGGCACAGATATTGTGTTCCTGGCTCACGCAAAGGATGCTGATTAATTTCGCCATAATAAAGCTTTTCTCCACCTCTTTTAAAATATTTCCCCAAAGTCACAGGGAATAGAGAAGTGGGAGCTTTTGAGGGGTCAGAAGAAGATAGAAAAAGCCCCAGAAAGAGAGCTGTTCTCTGTATCTATTTTTGCAAAACAAGATATCCCAAACAGCAGCCATTTTATTATATTTCACGATTTTCCCAGTCAGGAATTCAGGCAGGGCTTGTCCAGTGATTCTCCTATTCCGTGTGACATTGACAGAGCTCACTGCACGATATTTAGTTAGCAGATGGGCTGGTCTGGAGGATCCAAGACGGCTTGACTCACATGTCTGGTGCCTTGGCTGATTGGCCCAAGATTCCCAGCCAAAGCCCAGTAGGGTTTGAGCTCAGTTTGTCTTATTCCGCAGCTTTGCCCTCTTACCCCACTCCACCCCACCCCAGTTCTTTTCTACACCCCAGGAGGCTGACCTGTAAGGACTCCACATCCATAGGGACTGACCCACGGGCTCCCAAGTCCTCTGGCTTCCAGCTGGCTTTGGCTACTGGGGGACTACTGGGAGGGAGGAGATTCAGACCATTTCTCTTCCTGCGTCCCTGGACTGAGGGTGCTTGAGCCTCTCCCCAGGTGGTCTTTTTACAGGACAGGACTCTCTGCTTCTGGGTCTCGTAACCACTGCCTCTCCTCATCTTTGGGCTGAGAAAGGTGACAGATCTGAGAGTTACCACACAGTCCCTTGTACTTCCCCACTACATCTTTATTAAATCCTCCTCAATTAATCGTAATCAGAAGTGCTATTTGTTTCCTGTGAGATCTGACTGATACATTTGTGCTTAGTCATAGCACAAATAATAGTTACTACTTATTGAGTACTTACTACATGCCAGGCTCTGTTCTAAGCCCCTCACGTTAGCTCATGCAACATTCACAGAATCCCTATGAGGTAGGCACTATTATTATCCCATCTCACAGATTAGGAATACGAGGCACAGAGGGGTGAAGTAGTTTGCCTAAGGTTACACAGCCACTAAGTGGCAGAGCTGGGATTTGAACCCTGGCAGCTTGACTCAGGCCCCTACTCTCAACAACTACTCTGTATAGTAGGAAAATTGCTGTTGAACAAATA
This sequence comes from Monodon monoceros, assembly GCF_005190385.1. NCBI lineage: Eukaryota > Metazoa > Chordata > Mammalia > Artiodactyla > Monodontidae > Monodon > Monodon monoceros. The sequence continues at coordinate 162,690,762 of NW_021703778.1, forward strand.
TGCTCTGTTTCCTCAAAGTCTGTAATCCAGCCCAGAGCAAGGTTTTGGCAGGTTTTAAAAAACAGGACTGTGCTGTGAAACGTTTTTCTTCACGAATAGTCCCCAGAAACTCTAGCAAGGCTTGGAGTTGACCTCCTGGAGGTGACCTTCCCCTGCAAATTCCCACGCTCCTCCTCTAGAATGAGTCTATTTGCCCTCACTTGTGCAGAGGGAGGGGAAGCCTGAGGAGCATGTGGAGGTGAGAGCCACCCCATGAGGACCCCAGAGAGGCAAGCCAGCCTCTTATATTTGGGGACAATAAGTTGAAGTGTTTACCTCTGCATTCCTACAGTCCTGCCACAACTGGACATCCTCCAGACCCAGCAGGGAGTGGAAGGCAGAGGGAGGGGCTGCAATCAGGGACAGCCTGGAGCCTTTGGGTGATGACTAGCAGAAACCTGACTCAGATTGCATTCGAGCTTTTTAAAAAGGAAAAGAAAATAAAAAGGACTGTATTGGTTCTCATACCTGAGATGTCTAATGGTGCATCTGGCTTTAAGCATCTCAGAATCTAGGCCTCAAAGGATGTCAATAGGGCATAGTCTCTCTCTGCATTGCTTTCCTCCATCTTGACTGTCTTCTTGAGCACAATTTTACCACATGGTGGCCCAGGTGGTTGCTGGGCTGCCCCAAGGTTACACTCTCTCAGCATCAGGCCAGCTTGGGGTGGGGGGGAAGATTGCTGGCATTTCCTGACAGTGCCAACAAAAAGTCCCAGGGAGGGATCTTATTGGCCTAACTTTGGTTATGTGCTCATCCATGAGCCAATCACTGGGCCTGGTAAGTGCAAGGCTCTGATTGGCCAGACTAGAATCATGTGTTCCCTCTAAAATGGGGGTAGAATCTTGTTATCTCCACCTGAACCCAACAAAGGAGGGGTGACTCCTTAAATGGAAACCAGGTACTGGGGTACTGTTAACCAGAAAAGGTGAGGGTAAAGGAAAGAGCTTGCAGGCCCAAACAAGCAGTAGATTTTCACTTCCCAGTAGGAGTCCTGAGATCCATTCCAGGGAGAGAAGTGGTGGGGGTGAGGACTTGGGAGTGAAAAGGGGACCCAGGAAGGGATCTAAGGACAAGGGTGGCAGAGGCCACAACTGAAAGGGGCTTCTCAGATTTTAGTCTTGGCAACCTCTTCCTCGGTCAGTTACTAGCAACAGGGTCAGGGTGGGTGTCCCATCCGGTGTCCCCCTGAGGAATTTTATCTTCACAGGGCAGGTGAACAGTGGGCCTTGTGGAGGCTTCTGAGGGGACGTGGGGAGAGCCTCGGGGCTGGTTCCATGGAACCCAGGCTTTGAGGAGCTTGTCCTGAGTTTCTCAGGGGTGGTCCAGGGAGCTGAAGGAAACCTTATTTGTGGGGGCCATGGAAGAGTGAGGTTGCCCACAGTCCAGATCAGCCTAGAAGGACCTGAAAGACTACTCTAGGTGTGAGAGTTAGATGGACCTCGTCCCTGGGGCCCAGGGAGCCCTGGGAGTAGCCTACAGACTTGTTTTAGGAACAGCAAAGGACTAATAATGGCACTCTGGAGTACTGCCCTATTTCTACTATCACTTGTGCAGGTAGACAAGCAGGGGTATGGAGGGCAAAGAGGTCTCTGGATGTTTCTACCAGAGTCCTGGGTGTCAGTCCTGTCTGCACCTCAACTTGCTGTGTGGCCTGGGGCAAGTCACCTCCTCTCTTTAGGTCTCAGTTTCCTTATCTATAAAATAAAGTAGTTAGATAAGTGGGTCTCAACCGGGATGATTTTGGCCCCCAGGGACATGTGGCAATGTCTGGAGACATTTTTGGTTGTTACAAGAAGAGGGTGATGCTACTGGCAGGGTGGGCAGAGGCCATGGATGCTGCTAAACATCCTACAAGCTCCAACAATAAAGCATTATCTGGCCCCAAATATCAATAGTGCCAAAGCTGAGAAACCCTGCATTAGACTGAGGTCACCCTGTAGGGTGCAGTGCTGACCACTCCTGTGAAATGTTCTGAGGGCAGCCCAGGCCCAGGAGGCAGTTTTTAGTGCCCAGGCATTTAGAGGAGAGGCCTCCTGGTCCCACCAGAGTTGCTGTAGTTGTATTTGTGTAAACTGACTGACTTTCTCCCTCTGCTCCCATCTAGGTGTGGTCCCCAGGATAGGTGAATCAGACGCCTGGCTTGGTGGAGGAACAGACTGCTTTGTGAGGTAGTGAGTTCATCGTCAGTGGAGGCATCCAAGAGAAGGCAGCATGGCCACCTGTCAGAGATGTGGAGGAGGCGCCCTGCCTCTGGTCTGAGGCTGTTTAGTAGCGATTTCGAGGCTCCTTCAGGCAGGAGGTAAAGCGGGAGAGTACCCTGCGTAAAGCTCTTGGCTTCCCCACCTGCCGGTCCGGAGCGGGAGCGCCTTCCTTCCCACGCGACTCTTCGCCAAGCTGGAAACTTTTCTCTAAGTTTTTCTCCCGGGTCTCCGGGAGACGCCGGAGCGGCGGAGGCAGCACCCCGCGGCTGAGCGCCCGCGCCCGGCGCCCCGGCCCGACACCCCCCGCCGCCAGGTCCGGCCCCGCGGGCGCGGCTGCCGGGGTTTCCGTGTGCCCCAGGGGGGCTCCGGGCTGCGAGCTGCCGCCGAAAGACTTTTGACAAAAAAAACCTCTTGACCACCAAGGCCAGCCTCTTCCTGAAAGCCCCGCTCGCTCCGATACAGGAAGTAGAGGGAGCGAGCGCCCCAGAGCGTGGCGGCCGCGGCGGCTGTGGCTTCCCGACTCCGCGCGGGGCTGGCGGCGGTGACCGCGCGGGCCCTTCCCCAGGGCAGCGCCAGGGGCATGCGGGCGCCCGGAGCCCCGCGGCCCGCGCCGCCCGGTGCCTGAGCCCCTGCGTTCACCGTCCCGGAGCTGCTGGCGGCATGATCCGACGGGCCGGGGCGCCCGAGTGCGCGGACACCGCGGGGTGAGTCCGGGGTCGGCGCCCCCTCCTCCCTCGGTGCCCCAGGGCTCCGCTCGGCCCGCGTCCCTCCCGCCCAAGTGCCCCTCCCCGGCCCCGAGGGTGCTCGGAGCTCCGGAGTAGCCCCGGCTGCGGGACCTCGGGGTGTCGGACTGAGACCGAACCCCTGGTCACTGCCAAGGCCGGTCTCCCGGTTCTTCGCGGAGGGGGGCGGCCCTGGTGCCTCTGCCGTACTCCGAGACTTGGCGAAACTTTTAAGCCCAGCTGTCGCTCGCCGGAAAAGCAGCTGGCACGTTCGGCGGCTATGTTGATGGGCGCCAGAGGGGCGCCTCTACCAGTCAGAGCCGAAGCGGAGGGGCTGTGTGGACGCGGCCCCTCCCCGGGCTCTGGTCCCGCCTGAACTTTAGATGCAGTCACTCGCGGTCCGGGCCCCGCCATCCTCCCGCACCCGCCGATCCGCCTGTGCCCCGTGCGCGTCCTCGGGTGCTGGAGCTCGGTAGGGCAAGGGGCGGCGGTCCCGGGTCCCCTTAAGTTTGGACGCCCGCGGCCTAACAGCTGACCAGCCCGCCTACACCGAGGACCCACCGGGAGCCCCTCCCCCACCCCCCTTGCGGGTCTAAGGACAGTGACCTTCGGACCGGCCTTTGCGAAACCCGGGGCTTGGGGAGGGTCCAGGGTGCACGAACTGCGTGTGGCCTCCGGGATCCCCCCCCTTCACACACACACCGGGAGAAGGCACAGCTTGGAATGCGTGAAGCCGAACCGGTTTGGGAACTAGCTTTCCAGAGGGGTCTCCGGCGTCTAGTTAGTTTCATGTCCCTCACCCCCCAGCTCACAACCTCGGACTTGTGGACATTGCTCAGGGCTGTGCTCCTGAAGTAGGTTCCCTCGTGCCACCCAGCCCAGCCAACGTCCCGGGAAGCTTCAGGGGGGTGAGGAGGCTCCAGTTCAAAGGCGGATTCCTGGGAAAGCCTCTTAGAACCTTTCTGGGGGCTAAGGTTGATGGGCGCCCCCGGGGAAGCCAGTCCTGGCTTTTTGGTTTAAAAGTCCCGGGCTACTGCTGTGATGGACAGCCAGCTGCTCGCTGGCCTAGCTCCTGACCTCGGCTCCCAGGGCCTCAGTTCTCTGCTGTGTGAAACGGAGGGGTGAGCTGTTCTTGTGCAGTCCCGAATTGGGGGGCAGCTGGAGGTGACTGGCCCCCACGCTAGTGGGGGGAGTGTCTCAGAGGGGCCTGTGATGCAACTAGATCTGAATGTCTCCCTCGTCCCCGCTCCCCCATTTCCGCCCCAGCTGGGAAGCCCTGCCTAGATGCTTTCCCCTGGAAGTGGAAAGACAAATGCCATCCGCTGGAGGAGCTGGAAATTCTGTTGGGAAGGGGGGGCCCCCCCAGGGGCAAGTATCTACCACACCCAGTACTGATGGGTGGAGCTAGCAGGAGTTTCCCAGGAAGGAAGGGGAGGTGAGGGGCCAGGGTCCTGATCTCTCTGCCGTCCCATATTTCCCCCAGGATGACCTCTCCTTACCCACTTCCTCTTGCCTTTCTTTGTTCATTACTAGGCCAGTTACTTAACCCCTCCATGCCTCAATACTTATCTAGAAAATGAAGATAAGTAATAGTAACCAGCCTTTAGAGTTGTTTTGAGGATTAAATGAAATAATGCATAAGAAGTTTTGCCCATGGGCCCATGGGCAAACGTTTAATAGTTATTATTATTACAACTATTATCGTTTGTTGAGTGTAACCCCTCTGTTTGCTGACTGTTTAACTGTCCTTGGCCAGGTCTGTAAAATGGGGATAATAATAACACCTACTTCTTAAGACTGGTTATGAGGATTGGATGAGTTAATAGTTAAGTAGCTGTCCACAGGCAGCTAAGGGTTAACACACCAACACAAGCCTGCGCAGAACAGCGTCGGGCACATCATAAATATTAGATGAATATTGGTTTGTTGCTAAAAACGTCACTTTATTTAAGAGGACCTTTGGGGTTGGAAAAGTTAAATGAGATAGTATCTCATTTAACCTTGCACCCAGTACAGGAATCCCTTTGACAACATTCCTGAAAGGCACTTGCATACCTCCAGTGATGGAGAACTTGCCACCACTGTGGTAGCCTTTCTGACAGGCAGATATCGAAGAAAGTCTGCCTTCTTCTAACTTCTACCATTAGAAACCCTGTTCAGAGGAGCCCAATCCTTCTTGGCTCTCAAATACTAGAAGGCAGTTCTCAGGCGCACCCCTGCATCCTCTTTTCCCTGGGCCGCACATCTACCTGTGTTGCAGTGCCCAAAGATGACGAGGACCAATAATCTATGACCCCTCACCCCCAGGCCACCCACAGAGCTTGCCGACCACTCAGGGCTGGGTCCTGAGTCCTCATCAGAGCTCATCTTTCCACCTGGCTCCCGAAGCCCCCACCTCCTTGCTGGCAGAAAATGATGTCCAGACAGCTAGGGGAACGCCTCCCACCCCACACCCAGGGGCTAGGTGGGGGTCGCTTGGAAGTTAGCCCCCTGGAATAGGCGTATGAGGATCTTGGCAAGCAAGCTCTCTGTCTACTTCTTGTTGAAAACGCTGTCTGGGGAGAAAGAAAATGCCGACAGACCGCCCAGTACTCTGGACGCGGACACTTTTCTCCCTCCATTCATTCAAGTTCGTTCAACAAATAGTATCTGCGTTAGGTGGACGCGGGGGCCCAGCATTAAACCAAGCCCCTGGCGGCTTGCAGGTGACTTTCCCAGAAGACAGAAAGTCAGGGTTAGGGGCTGTTCTGTAGCAGGTGGTCAGGGAAGGCCATTCCAAGAAGACGGTGTTTAGCCGGGGCCTGAAGGAAGTGGGGAGAGTGAGTCAAGCCCCTGGGGGGTGTGGGGTGTGGTCTGTGTGTCGGACACAGAGAGGCTGGAGTGGAGTGAGGGAGAAGAGGCCAGAAGAAGGCTAGTCGGTGGGTAGAGGCTCTGGAGGGTGCTCTGAGTGAGCAGGGGCCACGGGTGGGGTTTGCACAGAGAGGTGACCTGGTTTGGATTTGGACTGTATTGAGGACAGGCTGTAGGGGGAAACAGGAACAGAAGGAGGGGGGCGGGCCTGTGGTGGCCAGGAGAGAGGGCTGGGGCCCCGGGTGGAGCGGGCAGTGGAGACGTGAGAAGCTGGAGCCACAAGATGCGCGGGTTGATTGGAGGTGAGGTGGGAGTCAGAGGCGTCGGGATGATGTGGGTGAAGCTGTGACTGCCAGGCGGCCAGACGCCGAACTGAACGGCAGGGTCCTGTGGATGTGTGTGCTCAGAGTCCACGCACTTTCATGTGTTTGATCAGTTGAGGGTCTGTTTAAGACTTTATTTGAAAAAGGATTCCACTCTTGGAAAAAATGTGGCCATTACAGTCCTCATCCAATCCCCTGATATGATGACAAGGAAACGGAGACCCAGAAAGAGGAAATGCCTTACCCAAGGTCAGGGGAGCTGGGCCTAGGACTCGGGTGTCCTGAGCCTTGGGCCTGCAAGGGGCTGCCTGCACAAGGCCCCAGGGCTTGCAAGAGCCCTGGCTTTCTGCCTCATGCCTGACATAATGCAGGGGGCCTGCCAGTCCCCTTGAGGAGCCCCTCAGCCACTCCCAGCTCGAAAATGGGGACTCTTCCTGGGCAAAGCCCACCCAGAACAGGATCGAGTGATGAATTCAGGGTCCCAGCTACCGCTCTGCCCACTGACCCGGGTTTCTTTGCCGTCAGGGGCCAATGCTCCCAGGTGGTTCTGGCTGGTACTCAGCTGGGATACCGACCCCCTTCCAGACCCTAAAAGAGACTCTGGCCCACAGGAAGCAAAAGGTACCTCACCAGCTTAAGCCTTCAGTTCAGGCCCTGGGAAGCCCCAGTGCACCCCTGGGAAGCAAGTAGGAGTGCAGGGGATGGGGGCACGGGGGCTGCTTGGGATAGGGGAGTCTCAGCACATTTGCCCATGGCCCCCTTCCCATCTCCCCTACCACTTGACAGGCCTTATCCTGGGCCTCGGTCCCTATACTGTGGTCTTTTCTTTTTTTTTAAAATAAATTTATTTATTTTTATTTTTGGCTGCGTTGGGTCTTTGTTGCTGCACGCAGGCTTTCTCTAGTTGCTCTGAGTGGGGGCTACTCTTTGTTGTGGTGCACGGGCTTCTCATAGCAGTGGCTTCTCTTGTTGCAGAGCACAGGCTCTAGGCGCGCGGGCTTCAGTAGTTGTGGCATGCGGGCTCAGTAGTTGTGGCTCACGGCCTCTAGAGCGCAGGCTCAGTAGTTGTGGCGCACCAGCTTAGTTGCTCCGCGGCATGTGGGATCCTCCCAGACCAGGGCTCGAACCCGTGTCTCCTGCGTTAGCAGGCAGATTCTTAACCCCTGCACCACCAGGGAAGCCCATCCTCTTGTCTTTTTTATTTTAACTAGTAGCCTCGTAGGTGCAAAGTGGTATCTCATGGTGGTTTTGTCATTTACTGTTTTAAAAAAAAAATTATACACGTAACAACACATGTTCTTTGTAGAAAATTTGAGAATATAGCAAAATACTGTGATAGTCTTGTTTTATATGTCATTCTGAAACCGTGCACCTCAGACTGGGACTTGAACCCACGTGCCGGGACTAGAACCCCGCCAAAACCCCCGGTCTTCCAACTGAGATCGCACACCTGGTTTCAGGACTTAATGAAGCTCGGGTTCTTGATGTCTCATCGCAGAAAGGATTCAGTGAGACAAAGTGATAGGTAAGAAGTGAGAAACACACTCCACAGACAGTGTGGGCCATCTCAGAAGGTGAGAAAGGCCTATACTGTGGTCTTTACTGAAACAGCAAGTGTTAAAATACAAGGATGCCTGCGTTTTAATCTAGGAGATCAGGAAATCAAATCGGAAACCAGCCAGGAATGGGTGTGATATTTGAAGGGGGCACCCACCCTGGGCCCTGGCTGCCCTCTCAGGCCTCCCAGGAGCTCCCTTTAATAGACGGGAGTCTGAGCTGGCCTGCGGTGCCTCCCAGCCATGGGCCGGAGCAGAGGGAAGGGGAGAACGGGTGCAAGACAACCACAAATTCCGTCCTTCCGACCCCTCACAGATTCCATCTGTCATGGCGAGATTCTCTCCTGAGTGAGAGTCGTCCCCTAGGTTGTGTCATCCAGGCAGTGACAAATGAGCAGCAATGAAGGGGGTGGGACGGGCGGGTTCAGAGGAGGGAAGTGCCTGAGCAAAGGCTTGGAGGTGGGACAGTGTAGAGTGGGACTCGGGAGGGAGGGAGTCTACCCCCTGGTTATCAGATAATGGGGATACAGGGAACAAGAAAGGCAAGTTTTGGCCAGAGACAGATTGATGGAAAGGGGCAAGGAGTTTGAAGGGGACTACCCATGGGGACCCATCCTCATCCCAGGTTACTCTAGGAGTTCGGGGCACCTATATGCCCAGAAAGAGCCCCAACACGGGGGAGGGGACCCAGAAAAGACCCAAACTTCCTGTTTGTCCCTTGCTATCTACCTTCCATTAGAAAGTCCCCTTTATTTATTTATTTTTATAAAGGCAGCCCTCTTTTTTTCTTTTATTTATTTATTTTTGGCTGCGTTGGGTCTTCATTGCTGTGTGCGGGCTTTCTCTAGTTGCGGCGAGTGGGGGCTACTCTTCGTTGCGGTGCACGGGCTTCTCATTGCGGTGGCTTCTCTTATTGTTGAGCACGGGCTCTAGGCGTGCGGGCTTCAGTAGTCGTGGTGCATGGGCTCAGTAGTTGTGGCTCGCGGGCTCTAGAGTGCAGGCTCAGTATTGTGGCGCACGGGCTTTGTTGCTCCACGGCATGTGGGATCTTCTCGGACCAGGGATCGAACCCTTGTCCCCTGCATTGGCAGGCGGATTCTTAATCCCTGCGCCACCAGGGAAGTCCCGGGAGTCCCCTTTAGAAGGGAGCTAGGGGCCAGGAAGCATCTTATCCTTGGGACGCCGCCACATCCTCCATGCAGCCTTCCATCCATGCCAGCTGGAGATTTTAGAGAAGCCAAAACCGCTTTAAGATATTATGTCTTCCTATTTAGATTATAAACCTCCAATTAAAAGGGATCAGAACCGTTCCGTATCTTTCTGTCCTGCCCACAGTTGTCACTCAGTAGATGCTTGAAGACGATGATATACTGAACAGGATTCTAAAAATCGCCTCGCAGCTTTCTCTTTTGTGTCCTGAAGCACCTGGACTTCAGGGCAGCCCAGACCTCAGGGGTAGGAGGGCCCAGATCAGGGAGGTGAGGAATCCAACTCCCCTTCTGCAGCAAGAGGTGAGGCCGAGGCCACCACACCCCTCCCCCAGTCTGGAACAAAGAGGGGGCTGGCCACCCAGGGAGTTGAGTAGGGACCCCCCTCCCTTCATTTTATCCTCCCTGTCTGTGTCCCTCACTTCTGTGGAAGAGAGGCTGGGAGAAGGTGAAGGCAGCTCTGGGTCACGGATAGACATGCGTCCTCAACCAAAAGAATGGAGTCAGCTGGGTGTACAGGATCTGGGGGAACCCTGGCTGGTCAGTGGGTCCCAAATGAAGGTCTGTGATCCACTGAGAAACTGGGAAAAAAAGGTGTTGTGTTTTGTGTGTGTGTGTGTGTATCAGCCAAGGTTGCCAAGCTATCTTTTCTTGGGCAGAACTGTTCCTTATTCTGAGGTTAGGTCTTTTTGCCGTATTAAGCTTCCTTTCTTTCATGAAATGACTGGGCACGTTGATGGTGGTTGTTAGGTTTTAATGTCCTTTGGGCAAAATAAAAAGTTGCTAGAGGAAAGTCAGAAACAGTGCTCAAGCTGCTTCAGTGGAATTTATCCATTCTGTGTCCCCTTCAGCCCCTTGCCCGTCCCTGCCACACCTGGCAATCAGAGAGTTGACCTGGTTATATCGTCCTTTGCTGATTTGGAAAATGCTTGGGGACGTGCGTGCTGTAGAACATCCGTAGGGCTGGAGCTTATCCTAGGGTCCTGTGCCTTCTGCTGATCTGGGATTGTACTCTAGGGAGCAAGTCCCTTACTCTCCCTTGGCCTCAGTTTTCCCATCTGAGAAATAAACTCAGTGACCTCTAAGGACCCTGCTCCTCCTGACACTCAGTGATTCCCTGAATTACTGGCCAACAGGTGTCTTGGAGCGATATTGGAGTGCCAGTCGGAGATGAGACGGCTCTTCTTTCCTCTGATACAACAGTCTAGAACATACTTTCATAAGAAGCAAAGACCCAGAATGGAGACTTCTGGGTCGTCACCCTGATCAAGTGCCTGGAAGAAAATGTCTTCACTGCTGTGGGGTGATTTTTGAAAAACTGGTGTTGCAAAAAGCACGTGTCTTTTGGGAGCCCACTTCGGGGAAGGGCCCCTGGCTTCCTGGTAGCGTGCGCGGCCGGGTCGGCAGGTTGGGAAGGTTCCTTGGAGTGGCCTGTCTGAGTGTGACTTGGATCCGTGAGCGGCTCCTGCCCTGGTGCCGGCTGGCACGGGAGCCGTGGGGATGCAGAGGAGGTGGTGGAGGCCTGGTGTCGCCGGGTTCCTGGCTGGGAAGGCTGCTCCCGTTGGGGTTTGAGAGGGGCGAGGTCTGAAGGAAGACCCAGCAAGGGAGGGGTCGGGCAGGCCCCCTGGCTGAGGGAAGGGGCTCCCTGCCAGGCAGGCCGGGTCTCCCCACACGCACCCAGTGCTGCCCTGGCAGGGCCAGCCCGTCCCTGCGCGGCAGGGAGGTGGGCCGAGGACACAGTGTGCCCGCTCCCCTCCCCTCGACCTGCTACACACACACACACACACACACACACACACACACACACACACACACACACACA
>NW_021703778.1:162701495-162807147 GCF_005190385.1 Monodon monoceros
ACACACACACACACACACACACACACACACACACACACACACACACAGTGAAACCAGCCCTTTCCCTCCTGCCAGTGTGGCCTTGAAGGAGAAGAAAGGAAGTGGGCAGGTCCAGAGGAGCCCTTCCCTCAGCCGGGGTGTCCACAGGGCAGTGGGGAGGGCCTTATTGACTCCATTCTCGTGTGGCTGTCAGCCTCAGGCCTCTGATAGAAGGATCTGGCAGCTGCCAACATGGCCGCCGCCTCTGTCTCCCCCCACCTGCCAGCAAGGCCCCCGAGCAGCCTCAGGCCCGTCTCCTCTCTAGGCCTGGGCTTGGAGGAGGCTGTCCCCCGTGGCTGGAACAGCTCTGGTGGTCAGGGGCATCCAAAATGGTGGCAGTGCCCCTTGCCTCATCTTGCCAGTAGCCCCTGGGGGTGCCCCTACCCCAATCTGTCCGTGTTTGAAAGACCCACCCAGCCTGCTATGAAATGCCAGTTCCCTTGTAGAAGAAACGGCCTACGGAGCGGTTGTGGTCAAGGCCTGTTGCTGCCGTAGGTGCAGAGGCACCGGCGCATGCTCAGGCCACATCCTACGGGGCAACGGCGCAAGCCCGAGGACAGGGCCGCTTGCGTCCTCCGTCCTGGGACCAGGCAGGGTGAGAGCTCCCCCAGAGCCTGGCTCCACCTGCCAACCCGGAGCCGGGGGGTGGAGGCTGGGTGTAGGGCCCAGGATTCCAGGAGAGGGAGGCCAGGGTAGTTAGGGGCTGGCCTTGAGGGGCTCTCTTAGGGGACACTTTGCCCCATGAACGTGGCCCCCATTTCATCACCGACTCTGACATCTCAACTTTGTATTCCCTAGTTAAGAGATGGGACTTCAAATGCTAGACACCACCTCAGCTCCTTGACTACCATTCAATGTGAGGTGTCAGGGCTGATGAAAGAGCCTGTTTTCCCAAGAAAGAAAGAAGAGAAAAGGGGATGCAGAGGGACAGCCCTCAAGAAGGAGAGGAGACCCCAGTGGTAGCAGAGATGCATTCCCTCCTGCACAGGTTTTCCCAGGGCTGGGTTGTTCCCTGGGTTAATAAATGTGCATCTTCACCCACCTCCAGGGACCAGAGAAATAAAGGCCTTTGCATCTGAAATTCACAATTTGACGATCTCTGGCTAAAGGGGAAAGCTCTCAAGAAGGAATGCACTGGGGATCTGTTTCCCCAACTACCGTGGCCCCAGGCTCCTTAATCTCAGTCAGTGTCAGAGATGGATACTATAAATTTCTCTAGCGATATTGCGGTTCCAAGCAAGGACCTAACTCTCTACCAGTGGCGCCTGAGGACAGCATTTATTATGCTTGCTCTTTCTGTTCTTGACATTTTGACAGAGCATCCGTCTAAAATATATTCAGGGATTCTTTTCCCAATGAATGTCTTCCACATCCATCCTCACCTATCCATCCATCCATCCAGTTCTCCAGCTCTCCATTCATTTACCCATCCATCCGTTCCCCCATGCATACACCCATCCATTCATCTACCCATCCATTTCTCAAACATTTGTTGTACATCTAGGAGTTTCCAGTTTATCTACTAGGGAAAATAAGAGAAATATGCACAGAATAAAAGTACAGGGCACTGTATTAAAAATTGCCAGGGCTCTATCACACTAGGCTAGGGTGAGCAGGAAGGACTCCCTGGCAGAGGTGACATCTGGATTGGGGCTTGAAGGATGAGTAGGATTTTAACTGAAATCGGGCTTATGCAGGGAAGGGTATCTTAGGAGAAAAGCATGAAGCGGGGAAAATGGGAAAGGACAAGTTGTGTGTGGGAGCCCTAAAGAGCTCGGTTTGGGGACAGGGAAGAAGGGTTCTTTGTGCAATGGGCCTAGAAAGGGAGTTGGGGCCCACTTGGCTGCAGGTGGAAGAGTTGGATTTTACCACAGTGATGAAGACCACAGTCTGCTCTCCCTCTTAGAGTGGGGCAGCCCTGGGCAAGTCACTGGCCTATACCTGCCAGGACACCTCCCTCTTCCTCCTCTGCCAAGTAAAGCGGTGATCCCTACCTCACAGGCTTGTTACATGAGAGGCTGTTCTTACTTATTTAGGCTGTGAGACCAGGTGGGGGCTGCTACCTCTCTGTATACGGTGTGTGTGTGTGTGTGTGTGTGTGTGTGTGTGTGTGTGTGCTGTTGATTTTCAAAAAATATTTTATTTTATGCCTGAAAAAGTTCACACACAGACACACAAATAGTGAAATTTAAAGCGTCAAACACTTCATCTTTTTGAGGCTGCACCAGTCCAAGTGCATGTTTAACTTAATTTCGATCTTTGGTGCACAGTTTTGAGCTGTGTGTATATGTTGACTTGTGTTCCCTTTTTTCACTGAGTGTTATTTCCTGTACGTATTTCTACATGCCGTGCTGTGGACGTATGTTGCCTACCTATCATCTTTGACGGCCTTGTCATATTATAATCATTTTAATGGTTGGAGTTGGCATAGACATATGTCAACTTTTTTCCAAGTCCCCTCTGTTTTAAATGAAGCCCCTGAAAACTTATGTGGGTCTAGGGTTTGGGGACCATTTCTTTGAGATCGATCACCATCTTGGGTATTTGAGTTCAGGGGTGAAGCAGAGCCTGTTGATTGGCCCCCTGAATTTTAGTTGGGCATAAATTTTAGCTAAACACTTCCCAGTTTCCTTGCAGTTAGGTGTGGCTATGTGATTAAGTTTGGACGGTAAAATATGTGGGGTGTAAAATTTGCTTGGTGATGTCCTTAAAGAGAAGGGTCATGCTTTCTGTTTTCTTTCCCCTTGGCTGGAATGTAATGGCTGGAGTTGAAGCAGCCATCTTGGACTCTGAGGTGAGCTTGAGAATGGAAGCTATGCCGAGTAGAGCAACAATATAATGTATAATATAATAAGGCTGTCAGACATGTTGACACATCATCCCAGCTTTGTACTACTTACCCAGACTTGCATATGAGACAGGAATACATATCTACCTTATTTAAATCACTGTTCTTTTAGATTTTCTATCACAAACTTAATCCTAACTGACACACACACACAATTATCTTTTGTCACATAGCACCAGAGTATATGCCAGAAATACTAAAGCTGCTTTGCAGGGCTACCTGCAAATCTTTATTTCCTAGCGGAGGTGGGAAGGAGGAAAAGGAGGAGAGGGGAGAGGCGTTTTGCATCAACTAAGCCCCTTATTTCAAGGACTACATTGCAAACATTATTTTTTTCTCATATTGAGTGTTCGTGAGTTTTAGATTTCACCAGAAGCTTCAGACTAGTTATTCTGGTTTCAGTTCTGACTCCCAAACTCTGTGCTTTGACAGGGCTCAGTATTGCTGAGCGAGGCAGCCATGTCACTTCCCTCAGCCTCAGTTTCTTCATCCGTGCTTTAGATGGAGAACTCTCCTAGGTTAACCCTCCTTGTGCTGACGTTCTGATGTTGGTTCTCCCATTGCACCGGCATAAGAAAAGCCGGGGCGCATTCTGATTCAGTGCCTGTATCCTTGCTGGCCGCTGCTATTCATTCATTCTTTCTTTCTTTCTTTCTTTCACTGCTTCCTTATTGACCACTTGCTGGGTGCCAGGCTGGGTTTGTGCTGACCACTGGTCACCAGGGGTCTTGAGTGGTCACCTCACCTCTCTGCTCAGCCTTGAGAAAGGTTTGTCCTGAGATGGCTAGGACTGGCCTTCCCTTTTCCAGGGACAGCACAGGCTCATTCGGAGCCTGTAAGACCCTGCTCCGAGCTGCCATCCCACAGCCCAGAATCACCCCTCCCTGCCCCCGGGCATGAGGAGGGCCTCAGGGCTTTGCCTGAGAGGCCACATGTGAGACCTGGGATTGAGCAGGGTGGGCTGTCTTGAAAGGCTGGGCGAGTGCCTTTGAAGTGGTTTGAAAGGCAGGCAGGGGGCTTCTTTCCACGTGCCAAAGCAGACCCCCATCCCTGGCTCTAGCCTCGTCAGGCATCAGAGCTCAGTGTTGCTCTGGTGACCCCCTAATCCAGCCCCCGCTTACAAATAAGGCTCAGAGAGGGGAAGTGGTCACCCCAGATTCTCTCAGCTGCACCCAGCCTTTCTTCCAAGGCTCTGTGCAGGTGCCTAGGCCGCTCTTTTGCACGAGGCCCTAGAGATGGGTGACGGGGTGGGCACAGACACATCAGCCTTCACTGGTTGCCTCTCCCTCCAGCCTCTGGAAAGTGCTGAGCTCTTTCCTGCCTCGGGGCCTAAGCATACACTCCCCACCTCCAACCTCCTGCAAAAGCCTTCCAGGCTGTGGAGCCTCTAGGGCTGTTGCATGCAGTCATGCAGGTTGTTCACTGCCCACAGGCACTTGCTGAGAGAGAAACAAGGGGGCACTGAAATTTCCTCTTGCCAAGCCCTGTGTGAGTCAGGTGTGTGTGCGGGAGTGGAGGTGGGGTTGCCTGCATCCGTGGGGAGCAAGGATCATCTTTTCCTAATTTGCACAGAGGTGACGCATAGGCTACTGGGGACGCCAGTGTGGCTTAAACAACAACTGGGCCAGCAGAAGACCCATCGGCACCGTCAGAGCCACGTTCCTCATGCCTGTCGCGGCGTATTCTCTGTGGCCCCGCTAGCCTGTAAGCTCTCAAGGGCAGAGACAGTGACTCCTCCGGGCAGGTGTCACTGTCAGATCAGCACTGTGCTGGGCACAGAGCACGTGGCTCAGAGAACGCCGTGCTGAGCAAGAGTTGTAAGGGCTGGAGAGGAGTGTCCCGCACAGGCTTGGAAAATGTTTGTCGAGTGCATATATGGCAGGTTACTGCCCAGGAGACAGCTGAGGAGGGATCGACCAGGATAGAGGGCCTCTGAGAGATGGGAAGGGGCCAGCCAGGAGCTTGCAGAGGGGGCGTGGGCTGTGCAAGCCTGAGTAGCAGAGTGAGGGGGGTGACTGGGCAGGGCGTCGCACTCAACTCTGGGCGGGAGGCCCTGAGAGCAGAAGCTGTGGCCGGAGAAACCAGAGCCACACCTGGCCTCGCCCGGGCTCCACTCTGCAGGGCCAGGGCCGAGCGGGGCACAGTGTGGGTAGTTGCCAAAACCTCCCAGCTCCTCCCCAGCCCTTAGACTCCCACCCAGCCGAGTCCTGGAGCCCCTCTCCGGCCTGTACGGTGCTGGTCCAGCAGGTACCCGACAACTCAGCCTTGTCCCAAGATACCCAGTCCTGTGGGCCACAGGAGTGACAGGCTGTGCCTGCAGGGTGCAGGATGGTCCCCTGGAGTGCTGGGGTCCCCAGCTGGCTCAGGGGTGTCCTGGTCAGACTAGGGTGCATCTGGGGGAGCTTTCCCAGGGAGGTGAGAGCCGAGCTGAGTGGCGTCTAGGAGTTTCCCAGGTAAACCTGGGCGGGGGGTGGGTGGGAGCGGGCACCCAGCGTGGCCCTCTTGCGGGTGCTGCAGGCTCAGTGTGCCTGGCGTTTGCTCTCCGCGTGGCCTGCGCAGGAGAGGGGACCAGGCACCAGAGGCTCTTAGGCTGGATCCTGAAGGCCATGGAGATTGAGACAGGCTTGTCCCCCCCGTTTTTAAAGTTGGGCTGTGTATTGGCTTCCTAGGGCTGCTCTGATAAAGTAGCAGAAACTGGGCGGCTTAAAACAATGGAAATTTGCTTTCACAATTCTGGAGCATTCTGAGAGCAAGGTGACAGCAGGGCTGTGCTCCCTCTGAGGCTCTGGGTAGCACCTTCCTGCCTCTTCTCAGCTTCTGGTGGCCCCGGCAGTCCTTGGGGTCCCTTGGCCTGCAGCTGCATCCCTCCAGTCTCTGCCTGGTCACAGGGCCATCTCCTTTCTGTGTGTCTGTGTCCTTGTGTCTCCCCTTCTTATAAGGATGTCAGTCGTATCGGATTAGGGCCCTCACCCCTGCTTCAGTGTGACCTCATCTTAACTAATTACATCTGCAACGACCCTATTTCCACATAAGGTCACATTCTGAGGTCCTGGGGATTAGGACTTCAACATATCTTTTGGGGGGACATACTTCAACGCCATAACAAGGTAAAATTTATATAGAGTAAAATTCACCCTTTTCTGTGTACTTTTCTATACATTTTGGCAAACGTAGAGAGTCAGGTAACCTCCATCACAATCAAGATACAGAACAGTTTGGTCACCCTCCAAAATTCCCCTCTGCCCTTTTGTAGTCAACCCCTCCTCCGCCCCAACTCTGGCATCACTCGTCTCTTCTCCATCCTTGAGTTCTGCTGTTTCGAGAACGTCATGTGAACGCTGCCTTGCGTGCGAGTCTGGCTTCTTACACTTGGCGGAAGACATTGGAGACCCATCCGTGTTGTGTATCTCAGTACTGAGCTCCTTTTTATTGTTGATAGTATTTCATTGCATGGATGTATCACAGTTTGTTTATTCATTCACCCCCTGTGGCACACTGGAGTTGTTTCCAATTTGGGGCAATTGCAAATAAAGCTGCTGCAAACGTTGGCGCATGAGGTATAGGTTTTTGCATAGGAATCACATGGCCGCTTGCATCGGCTGCGGTGTGAAGAAGGGCATGGGGTTTGGGGGAGGAGCCCATGGGGAGACCGGGAAGGATGCTACTGTAGGGGTCGGGGCGAGCAGTGATGGAGGCCTGGACCAGGCTCTCGGCAGTGGGGACAGGGGGATAGGAGCCTACTGGTGTGTATCTAGGATGGAACCTGGTGCTGGACTGTGTTTGCACCCCTGAGGCCAGGAGGCCACCTTTTATTATCTCCCACCAGCCCGCCCTTCACCTCTGCAGGAGACAGTGGCAGTCGTGGCCCAGCATGGCTGTCTGGACATGAGGACATGGAGAGGGGAAGAGTGCAGCCAGGGGCACCAGAGGCTCCCCTGCAGCCGCCACTAATACCGTCCTCCCCTTTTTCTCCCAGATCTGTCCTCTACCTCGGACGGGAACTGACCACGGTGGCAGGCCAGCAGGCTCAGCAGTTACAGGATGCGTGTTGAGCTGGGGCCTGGCCTGCGCTCCAGGGCGAGAGGTGTGCTGGGTCCTAGTTCAGACGCCACGGCAGCTCCCAGGGTCTGCTGGGCCCTACACTGTGACCAGGGTGCGTGTCCAGGTCGGCCACAGTTGGTGCCAGCCTAGTGAGGGGACGTTTATGGTCAATCCTCGTTATTCACAGATTCTGTATTTGCAAATTGGCCTACTTGCTGAGATTTATTCGTAACCCCCAAATCATAGTGCTTTGGAAGTCATTTGCAGCCGTGCAGAGTGATGAAAGATCTTCTGACACTCATGTTCCCACCTGAGGCGCCGAGCAAGGCGAATCTGCCTTCTAGTTTCCGTTCTCATACTTCAAACAAGTGTCCTCGTCGTGGTCTGTTACGTTTTTTGAATTTTCATGCTTTTGGCGGATGCTTTCGCTGTTTAAAATGTCCCCTGGGCGTAGTGCTGCAGTGCTGTCTAGGGTTCCTAAGGGCGAGAAGGTTGTGACGGGCCCCGTGGAGAAAATACGGGTCTTAGAAAAGCTTTGCTCAGGCATGAATTGTAGTGCTGTTGGCTGGAAGTTCAAGGTTAATGAATCAACGATATGTATTAAATAAGGTGTCTTTAAACAGAAACACACATAAAATAAGATAGGTCTTGATCAGTTGATGAAAATGTTGTGACCAGCAGCTTGCAGGAACCTACCCGTGTGTTTCCCCCAGAAGCAATGGTTCTGTTTCCGTTAACTCAGAGTCCGTGGCGACTTTGTAAAACATACCAACTACAAATGCTGAGAATGGACTGTATGTACGTCGTACAGATAAGTCAGCCCCGGAGCTCTCCGCTAAACTGTCTGCACGTCAGTATCAGCAGTTCATTCCTCTGGATTAAGAAGTGCCTGAAAAAAGAAAAGAAAAGAAGTGCCTGACTTGTGCGTGGTCTGTTTTTAAGATGCACACGTCCTTGAGATAGGCACCATCCCTTCTGTCCCTGGACTTTGGTCCTCTCTCCCTCCAGTGAAATTCAAGGCTTGGAAAGGACAGTTTCCAAGGAGGGGAGCAGTCGGTGCCAGTATGTCACATTCTGTGATTCTCACAGATGCGTCTTTGTAGGGAGCAGCGTATCCATCAAGGCATAAAAATCGGGGATCGTTGGCATTCACAGATTTGACACTAATATTACAGCGATTATGTCAGACCCCTTTGCTAAAAGCTGTTTCTCAGTTAATTGTCACAGCCCTGTGAGGCTGGGGTTGCAGTGCCCAATTTACAGGCGAGGAAACTGAGGCACAGAAAGTGACTCAGTGGAAGCCCTCGGCAATCCATGGCAGAGCCGGGACCCGAATCCAGGTTTGTCCGAGTCCAGAGCCTCGGGCCTTCAGCCCTGAGCTCCCTGCATCCCTGTGTTGCATCCCAAGATTCCAAGACCCTGCTGCCTCCCCTAGGTCCAGGTGTGCCTGGATCCTGGGCGGGATGCTGCCCCCAGCCTTCTGAGCCCCACGGAGGGGGTGGCCTCGTAGCCCCCTCCCCAAGTTGGCTGTATATGATGGGCCAGGTGGAGAACCTTGGAGGTGCAGAAAGGGGCACCGACCCCACCCGCCAGCCTCTCCCTCGTCATCCACTGACCAAATCACACCCTATAACCCCTGTCCTTGGAGTCGCTGGGAAACACTTTAACCCGGAGGGGTGGCGTGTTCCTCTTCAGTGCACCTTCCTCTCTCCCCGCCCCAGTGCCTCTCGATGGTCCCCAAGGTAATGAGCCAGTGGCCTCGGCTTCCTCCACCTCCCACACTTGAAAACTCACCACCAGTAACTTCCCTTATGCTAAGGCATTAGGGACTATGCACACTGTAAAGTCTGCGGGGGGGAGGCGGGCGGGAGCCGGGTACCAAAACCCTAGAAAGGATGCAGCCCTGAGGGTGGAATTTCAGGCGGGAGGTGGGGCATCCATTTAGTTTTGTGAGGTGGGCCCGGGCCCAGGAGGCACACTGCCAAGAAGCATCAGGACCAGCGAGCCTGGGACGTGCTCATGACCAAGCCGAGGAAGTGTGGTAACGACAAGTGTAAGGTGGGCTGCAGGGTAACTCAGTGTTGCCCAGCGGGTGGAGGAATGTGGTGCTGTAGCAGTTCCTGCAAGGTGCAGGTCGGGGCCTGGCGTCCCCAGCCTGTGTCCTCGGGGTGCGGGCAGTGCCCGCAGGAGGGCAGCTGTCGGGCTTCAGCGTTGCATTCGGCCCCAAGCCCTGGGCCGGCCCTGGACCTGACCCCACTTCCAGTTTAGAAATGGGGGTTCACTTTGTCAAAGCACATCCTTCTCGCTCTGTGGTCATGTTTCACCCTTCTGGCAACCTCTGAAAGAGCGGAGGGATGGGTATCCTTTCACTTGTTTCACTACTGAGAGAACTGAGGCCCGGGGAAGGGGTGGGGCGCTTGCCCAAGGACACACAGCAAGTCTGTAGCAGAGGCTAGAATAGAGCCCGGCTCCCTTTCCAGGGCAAAGCATTTTCTGCACCACTCAGAGCTGTCCAGCATGAGTAGTGTCCACAGCAACCATCGACAGAGCCATTGTGAAGCTCTAGATGCAGTTGGCTGTTTTGTCCTCACAGCAGCCTTATGGGGTCTGTGCAGTTGTCAGTCTCATTTCACAGACCTTGAAAGGCTGGTGTCAGAGTGGAATTCAGTCAAGCCCCGGACGCTAAGGGTGAGGGACAGAGAAACGCCAGCAGAGGTCCAGCGGGGCTGGGGGTGGGGGCCTGGGTGAGGGCGTGGAGGGCCCTTGGCTCCCCTTCTGGGCTGAGTCCTGTCCGCCATGGGGCTGCTGCTCCCTCCTCAGCCCCACTGTCAAGCCCGAGAGGGGAGGGCTGTGATCTCCTTCCCGTTTCCCCCAGATGATGGGGAGCCGCTGAGTAAGCAGCAGGCCAGGCCAGAGACCAAGGTCACAGTGTGACTTGTGGGCTGCCACGTGGTGTGGGCGCTCCTGGAGGGAGGCTGGCAGGGGCAGAGGGAGGGCCTCCCCAGAGCTGTCAAGGCCTCCTGTTTTCCAAGCCTGGCTCATCTGGGGAGGAGAAAGCAGCGGAAGGAGGGTGGGCAAGGACTCTGGCAGCTCTGTAGGGATAGGCCTGGGGAGGCCTGGGCTGGGATCCATGTGCAAAAGGGGCCTTGTCTGCAACCAGCCACGGGGGGCAGCTCCTGAGAGAAGAGAAGGGGGCCTTAAACGCTGGAACAAATGACTGAGGGCACAGTCTCCTTTCCCAAAGAACTTTCCAAGTAAGGTAATGGCTAATGGTAATAACATTGACATGTATATCGTTGTCTTTTTTATCTTCTTTCTTTTTTATTTCTTTCTAATTAAAAACAAATCCCCCACACAGTACACGAATTCACACACGCTGAAAAGATTTAAACAATAGAAAAGTCTAGACCTACACTGTCCAATACAATAGCCACTAGCCACATGTAGCTATTTTACAAATTAAATTAATTAAAATGAGGTAACAGCTGCACTGGCCGTATTGCAGATGCTCCATAGCCACAGGAGCTGATGGTGGCCATACTGGACGGTGCAGACATAGGACATTTCTGTCACTGCACGAAGTTCTTTGGGGCAGCTCTGGCTAGATCACGAACGGGGAAAACCCTACCAACTGAAAAATAATTTGTGGAATCAGTTTGGTTCCTTTGGACCTGCTTTATGTATTTACTTATGTCTGGGTGTCCACCCTTCCCATATGCAGTTCTGTCTGATCTGCCCAGCTACTTGGCCCTATGAGGATGAGGATGACATTTCTCTCTCTCTCTTTTTTTTTTTTTTTTTTTTTGCAGAAGAGGAAGTGAGGCTCAGAGAAGGTAAATGGGCCATAGGTAAGGGGAGGGTCAGCATGGGTTTGTTCCCTAGGGTCAGAGGCCCTTCCCTTGGTGTGTCCAGGTGACCGAGGTGCAGCCAGCCAGGGACTACGGCAATCTTTTCACATCCCTGCACATTCCACTCAGTGGTATGTGAAGGAGAGGCCAGACAAGCACATTGATCTTCCAGGAAGACTCTCTGCGGGGCGTCTATTCTTCCATTTTAATTGTGTCCCCTGCAATGTTCGCCTGTTATTTTCTGACTTTCGTAGTAATACACACTCAGTGTAAAAGTTTGGAATGTGCAAAAAAAAAGTGTCAAGAAGGAGACAGAAATCACTTAATCCCAGGATTAACAGCCGCTCGCTCATGGACCAGCTTATACTCCTGCCGGTAGAGCAGGAGTGGTCCGCTTCCTCCACAGCCCCGTCATGGAGGTCTGCCTCATGATAACCGTTCTCATGGGCTCTTGTAGTTTAAACTCCAGATTCCCTGATTCCTCAGGCTGTTGAGAAGCTTTTCAGACCTTTGTTGGCCGTTTGGATAGCCTTTGTGTGAAGTGCCGGCTCAAGCCTCTTGCTCATTTTTCTGTTATATTCATTTTTGTTTGTCTTGTCTTTTCATTATTGATGAGTCAAAGTTCTGTGTATAATCTGGTTCTGAGCCCTTTGTGTTACAAATGTCTTCTCCCATGCAGGGCTTAAATTTCACTCTCTTGATGGTGTCCTGATGAACAGAGAGTCTTCATTTTAATGCATCAATTTTTTAAATCATTTATTTATTTGGCTGTGCTGGGTCTTAGTTGCGGCACGAGGGATCTTCGTTGCTGCGCGCGGGATCTTTTAGTTGTGGCATGTGGGATCTAGTTCCCTGACCAGGGATCGAACCCGGGCCCCCTGCATTGGGACCGCGGAGTCGTAGCCGCTGGACCACCAGAGAAGTCCTTTAATGCAGTCAAATTTAACAGTTTATTTAAGGTTGGGGTGTGTGTGTGTGTGCTGTTTAAGAAGTCTCTCTCTTCCATCAGATTATGAAGGTATTCTTTATTTCCTTCTAGAAACTTTTTTGTTTTGCTTTTTACATTTAAGTCAGAAGAGCCTTTGTGGAACTGATTTTTGTATGAGCTGTGAATAAGGGGTCACGTTTCTGTCTTTTTCCCATGTGGATACCCAGTTGTCTCAGCACAGTTTGTTGCAAAGTCCTTTTCTCAACATTCTACTGTGACCATATGTACATCAAGTGACTGTGTGGGTGGGGTCTATTTCTGGACTCCTCTAGTCCACTGACCTACGTGTCTGTCTCTGCACCAGTACCACACCTTCTTAATCACTGTAGCTCCATCATAAGTCTTGATATCCAGCAGACCAATCCTACCCTTTTCTTCAAGTGTGTCTTGGATGTTCTTGGCCCTTTGCATCACATGTGCCTTTTCACAGAACACATTTGGGGTTCTCTTTGGGAGTGCACCAATTCTTTCAGTCAGTTTGTGGAGAATTCATACCGTGAGAGTATTAAGTCTTCCACTCTGTGGACAAGATCTACCCTTCATCTCTTTCTTGTATTGTATTATAATGATTAATATTTAACCTTACATCGTGAGTAGGAGTCTGGAGGGATTTGGCAGAGTGGTTAAGTACATGGACTATAGACTTAGAGAAGGCCAGGGTTCAGATCCCAGCCCTGCCACATTCCACAGCCTCAGTGAGTTGCTTAACTTCTCTGTGTCTCAGTGTCCCCCTCTGTAAAATGGGAACGATAACCAGAGTTACCTTGTAGGGTTGTTTGTTTGGTTTTGGTTTGGTTTTGGCCACTCTGTGTGGCATGCAGGATTTAGTTCCCCGACTAGGGATTGAACCCGTGCCTGCTGCATTGGGAGTACGGAGTCTTAACCAAAGGACCGCCAAGGAAGTCCTGTTTAGGGTTGTTTGAAAAGGTTAGCTTAGTTAATATATGTGAAGCAGTTAGAGCAATGCCTGACACACAGAAATCTCTGGAAACATTACTAATTTATTTTTGAGTAGGTAATACATTCACAGGATTCAAAATAAAAATGTATTAAAAAAAAAAAGACATACAGTGAAATAGTCTTCCCACCAACCTTATCCCCCATGTGGCCGTTCACATACCTGCCCCACTAATTATTAGTTTCTTCTGTTTTCCTTCAGAAAGACTTTATGCAAATACAGGAAGTTCTTCTTTTTTTTTTTCCAACAAGGGAGCACAGTCTACATACTGTTCTGTACTTTGCTTTTGTCACTTAACCACATATACTGGAAACCTTTCCATGTCAGTACACAGAGAGCTTCCTTGTTTTTTTTCATTTTTTCTTTTTTTACAGTTGCGTAGTATTTATAGAGGCATTGTATTCATTGATTTACCTGTCCCTTTATGATGGACATTAGATCGTTTCCAGTCTTTTCTCCATTACAGACAATACTCCAATGAATCCATGAGTATCTCTGTCCAAGCATCATTTTGCACATGTGCAACTCTGTCTTTACAGATGTATTTATTATTCCAGTGTTTGTATTAGATTGAATATCTAAAATCACTTTCTCTGTAGGTCAAAAACGGTGGAATGTTGCCACTTTCATATAGTACTAATATTTCCTTAACCACTCAGTCATTTAAAAATTTTTATTGAGCACCTATTCCATGCTGAGCCTGGACACACAGCGGTAGATGTGACCGACACCAGAACACAGAGTTTGGGGAGGGGAGGAGACGGGCATGGAGCAAGCAGTACTGTTTACCTTTGGATTGTTTCCAGTTTTTGACGACTCACACTGTGAGTCACGTTCCAGTGAACATCTTTGTCCATTAAGCTTTATCTGCATTTTAAAAATATCTCTTTGAGACAGATTCTAGAAGGGGCATGACCTACACTGTGCAGTTTTCACCAAAACAAGAAAGCAGAGTTCTCTGGTGCTCCTTGTACAGAACGCAGCTCAGTTCCGCATCTGAAACCCCCTTGACGAGAACTTTTCTTTTTCAAAGTTACGAACTCTTTTACTTCTTTTTGCAATAGGTGACATAATCACATGGTTCAAATCCAAAAGGCACAAAAGGATGTATGGGGAAGTGCCTCCCCGCCCATCCCTGTCTGCTCATCTCCCAGCCTCCTCCCTCTCCCCCTTCCCCCCCCCCCGCCCCCCCGGGCCCTCCTTCCCCCCCCCACCCCCCCCACCCCCGTCTCCTTGGAGATGCCTCAGCGCATCTTAATGTGCACGCATCACAAAGATGCTCGGGGCCTGCCCACTGGCCTTGGTGATCAGGGTTCTTGTGTCCCCACTGCCTCCAGCTTCAGTCTAAGCCAGGAAATTGGTCCCCCAAATTCTGTCTTCTCCAGTAACCATCTCCATGTTCAGTGAAATTTCCAAGAATTTTCAGGGTGGAGGGGGCGGGGGAGGGAACGTCAGTGCTCTTTCACTATGTGTGACTATTATTGTAAGTATTATTATGATAAGTCTCGAATGGTGTTGGTCCATAGTAGATGCTCAGTAAGTACTTACTGGATGAATGAATGTATGATAACATCATTGAATGTTTGCTATATGCCGGGCAGTATCTTGAACTCTTACAACAATTCCATAATGTAGTGATGCTTATATTTCCTATTTTAAATATGAGGAAATTGAGGCGAGAGAGGTTTAGTTACTTGCCGAGGCCACTAAACTGGGATTCTAACCCAGGCTGTCTGGTTCCCGAGCCCATACTTAAACTGCTAGTCGCCATACCACTCAAGGCCTAATTGCACACAGCACTGGGGACAGAATTGGTACCATCATCTATGAACCGGGTCCTGATGGGAGTGGCCAGTCCTAACCTAGGCCTGGCATTGGGGGAGGGGAGGTCAGCAGGACAAGCAGGCTGGGTCACGTCAGGCTGGATTCAAGGGCCTGGCTGGGATCGGGAAAGGGACTGGCACCCGTGAGCCAAAGAAGCTTACAGAGGGAGGGTGGAGGAACTCAGCCCCAGTTCCGGGAAGGCCACGGGCATCCAGGGCTAGAGGCCAGGCGGAGGGAAGCTGTGAGCCAGCAGTCAGAGCATCTGAGAAACGGCGTGTGGGAACAGCCACCAGAAGGGCCTCAGCACTGAAGCCGAGTGCCTCCCGCGGGCTCCACCCAGGCCCCAGTGGACAGGTGGACAGCAGAGCATCCAGCAGGCCGCCTGGGGGCAGGGCTGCGAGCCGGGCACTGCCTGACACACGCTGGGTGGCAGAGTCCTGCAGCACACAGGTGTGGAAAGTTTGAAGGCCTTTGACCCACTCGACCCCTTGATGTGGGCTATGACGTGCGAACTGAGACAGCCAGACCCGTTCTCAGCACTTCCGGGGCCCGGAAGACCTGCTTGAGCTGACTTCCCCTCTGCGAGGCTCTGGGCAGGGGCCTGCCGAGCCCAGTCCCGGCTTCCCTGGGGTGACCCACCGAGGGGTCGGGGGCTCAAGCTGCACCCGTGCTCCACCTCACCTTGGAAGGCCTTTTGGTCTCGGGGTGAGGAGACACGTAGGGAGCTTTCTCACAACAGGATTCCAAGCACAGTCCTTGGAGCCTCAGGCGTCTGTGGGGACCCGCTAGGGCCTCTTGCGGTTATTTGGCCCGTGGAACTGGGCTGGAAGCATTGGCCAAGCGTTTGCACATTATACATGTGAGAGATGCTGATTCTGAAACCGGCTGCCTCTCTTCCATCTCCACGTGACCTCTCTGGTCATCCTGGAGCTGCGTTGTCGGTTCTGTGTCCTCCAAAGGCTGGGCCGGAGGTGCACCCAGGCGGCAGCTGTAGCTCAGCTTCCACACGTCCAGGAAAAAGCACTTGGTGGAGCGGAAGCCACAGAGAAGCTGGCCTGGCTGCCTGCCTTCTCTCAGGCTGTCTGCTGGGCCAGAGCCAGCCTGGCTCGGCAGAATGCCTTCCGGTGGCACCGGGCCAGGGGTCAGTTGAGTCACAGAATCATGGAATGCATAGTGCTGCAAGGAGCCCCAGTCCTGGGTCTCGTCTGTGCTCAGACAATGCATAGCCCAGGACAGAGCCCGTGGCAGACATCACTAGGAGATCCTAGCAGTCTTTCTCGGCTGAGCCTTTAGCATAACAGTCCAGGCAGCTGCTGCCTATCAACTGGGGTTCACAGGGAAATCCAACCTACTTACCATTCCAGATCTAGTCTAGTCTTCTCATTTTACTGAAGAGGCCGCTGAGCCTAGAGAGGGGAAGTGAGTTACCCAAGGTCACAGAGTGAACAACACAACCAGACCGTGGCCTCTTGAGTCTGAGCTCAGTGCCATTTCCTTTATATCATACCCATTCTCCTGATGAATACAGGATTTGCACGTAACTACTCATCTCCTAAACTCTTGTTATCTCCCTTCCTTTCCACCATGTGACCGCAACCTCAGAATCCAAAAAAATGTCCCATAGTTCCCCAAGAATGTTATATATGCAGCTGCAGAAAAGCTGGTGCTGTCTTAGGTCATGTTAATAGGAGGAAACTATCTAGATTGAGGGAGGTGATGGTCATGCTCTTTTCTGAGCTGCTCAAGGCACACCTGGGGAATCCTTTCCCTGCTCGAGACTCGACATTTCAGATGGAGAACGGATGATAAAACAGTGGATACTCAGAAGGATAAAAACGGTGCAGATGAGGGGGCTCAAAACCACTCCATAGTTTATGATCAACTGATTCTCAACAAGGGTGTGAAGAAAATTCAATGGGGAAAAAAATAGTCTTTTCAACAGATGGCTCTGGGACAGCAGGATATCCAAATGCAAAAGAAGGAGGTTGGACCCTACCTCACACCATGCACAAAAGTTAATTCAAAATGGAACAAAGACCTAAGTGTAAAAGGTCTCAGACGAAAACAGGGGTGAATCTCCATGATCTTGAATTAGGTGTTGATTTCTTAGGTATGACACCAAAAGTACAAGCAACAAAAGAGAAAATAGATAAATTGGACTTCACCAGAATTAAAAACTTGTGTTTCAAACGACACCTTCACCTTTTCATCAAGAAAATTAAAAGACAATACACAGAATGGGAGAAAATATTTGCAAACCAAACACCTTATAAGGCACTTGAATCTGCATATAAAGAACTTAACAATAAAAAGATAAATAATCTAATTCTAAAACAGGCAAAGAATCTGAATAAACATTTTTCTAGAGAATGTATACAAATGGCCAATAACTAAAAGATTCTCAACGTACTTATACATCAGAGAAATGCAAATCAAAATCACAATGAGATATTCACTAAACTTATCGTGGTGATCTTCTCATGATGTATGTAAGCCAAATCATTATGCTGTACACCTTAAACTTATACAGTGTTGTATGTCAATTATATCTCAGTAAAATTGGAAGAAAAAAAAGTACAATGAGATACAACTTTATACCTGCTAGGATGGCTATAATTATAAAGATAGATAATAACAGGTGTTGATGAGAATGTGGAGAAATTGGGACCATCCTGAATGGCCAGTGGAGTTGTAAGTTATTTAGCCATTTTGGAAAACAGCCTGGCAGTTCCTTACATGCTAAATATAGAGTTAACGTATGACCCAGCAATTCTAATCTTAGGTATATACCCACGAGAATTGAAAACAATGTCTGTACAAAAACTCATACTTGAATATCAGCAGCATTATTCATAATGGCCAAAAAGTGGAAATAACCCAAATGTCCATCAACTGATGGATACGTACAATATGGCATGTCCATACAATGGGATATTATTTGGGAATAAAAAGAAATAAAGCACTGCCGCATTCAGTGAGCTGTGACCACAGGGGTGAACCTTAAAAACGTTATGCCAAGTGAAAGGAACCAAATATAGACCCACATATTGTATGATTCCATATATGAAATATCAGAAGACAAACCTATTAAGACAGCAAATGGGTAAGTGGTTGACACCAGCTGGGGCATTAGGAGGAAATGGGGAATGACAGCTAATGAGAACAGGATTCCTTGCTAGGGTGGTGAAAACGTCCTAAAATTGATTGTAGTGACAGTTGCATAATTCTGTGATTATACTAAAAACCATTGCATTGTACACCTTAAAATATTATTAAAAAGCAAACCACTCCGTATGCAAATTCATGGAGACAATGCGTGTAAACCACTGTGGGGCTCAGTGTCAGCCACAGGGGAATAGCTGGTAAATGTTACCTCTGGGTACCATGTGGAAGAGGGGGGCTCTTCAACCTGGAGAAGAGATGGCACTAGGGGTGGGGGGAGGAGATGTGCTGGCCTTCTCCACATAGTTGAAGGGCTGTGTGGGGGTGGGATGAGTTGTCCCTGTGGCCTTAAAAAGTGTAGAGAAAGAAACAAAAGGAGAAATTTCAGAGGAGCAGATTTCATCTCAATAGAAATTGAGGATTGCTTCTTGGAATGGGTTTCCCGGTGAGGTAGTGAGCACCCCGTCATTAGAGGTCTTCAAACAGATACAACTATGTGTTGGGATGGTACAGAAAGGACTCCAGTGTTAGGGGAACATCTGAGGCAGAGGACAGTGTTAAAATTCCAGTGGGTGTGCTGCAGCTGATAGGCTCACAGAGGCCTATTGTTCAATATTTAGGAACTTCAAGCTAATTGTTAAGCCATTGATAGCTTGTTATCAGCAATGGTGGGAGTACTTACAATGGCAATCAGCATTCACTACATATCAGGACTTTTTTTTTTTTTTTGTCCGAGACCAGTGCTTACTAGCACATCACTGATCCAGACCACCTGCTCCAACAGGTCTTTTGGTATGCTTGTTACTCAACAGAACTTGGGTCTGCTCACCCACATACAGCAAAGCCAGTCCACTGACCCCAGGTTGTAGTGAAGGAAAGTACAGCGTTTACTGTAGGTGTCAAGCAAAGAGAATGGGCAGCTCATGCTCAAAAGAAAGACCCGAACTCCCCAATGGCTTTCAGGGAAGGGTTTTTTGTTTTAGTTTTTGTTTTAATTAATTTATTTATTTTTGTCTGCCTTGGGTGTTCGTTGCTGTGCGTGGGCTTTCTCTAGTTGCAGCGAGCAGGGGCTCCTCTTCGTTGCGGTGCATGGGCTCCTCATTGCGGTGGCTTCTCTTGTTGTGGAGCACGGGCTCTAGGCACGCGGGCTTCAGTAGTTGTGGCACGCAGGCTCAGTAGTTGTGGCTCGCGTGCTCTAGAGCGCGGGCTCAGTAGTTGTGGCGCACGGGCTTAATTGCTCCACGGCATGTGGGATCTTCCCGGACCAGGGCTCGAACCTGTGTCCCCTGGATTGGCAGGTGGATTCTTAACCACTGCACCACCAGGGAAGCCCAGGGAAGGGTTTTTAAAGGCAACATTTGGGGTGAGGGTTGCAGCTCAGGGATCTTCTGATTCGCTGGTGGTGAGGTATCAGGGTGGTGTTTTGGGAATCTTAAACATCAACCTGGTTCCAGCCAGTCTGGGGTCTCCTGCTTATTATGGTCAGCATGTAGTCACCATCCTCCACCTGGATGGCTTGTCTTAGTTTCTGCAGAACGACTGTTATGCATATCCCTTGAGGAGGAACTAGGACTCTGTTTTATCACTGAACTATTGTTTAAGCTGTCTTTACTTTTCTTGATTGACTACTTTCCCTTTGTTTCTTCATTCTTTCACTTCCCTAATTAGTAACTGCTTGAATCTGCTCTTTGGAACTCAAGGAAGGCCTAGGAGACCAAAGCCTTTTTCTACAAACAAGAAACGGGGGACAACGAGGGGCTTTTGTATCCAGGAAGGCCCCAAAGTGCCCTACTCAGTTTTAATTTCCACTTTTCTTTGATACACCTCAATCCTGAGGGGAACAGGGGCGGGACAAGAAAGGGAATAAAGTTTTGGATTGAGAGGTTAATCATAAACTTGGCAGGGGAACTCAGTTCCAGGGGGGCTTCCCCACCCCTAAAGTTCCCAGATCCTTCTCCTTTACCAGCGGGAACCCCTTCCCTGCTCTGCCCCAGGGTCTGGTGAGCCTTGACTTCCCCCATGAACTGTCTTGAGCTCTCCATCTCATCTAGGAGTTACCACTTAAGTGTCCGCTGTGTCTGGGTTCTTCCTTATGCTGTCCCATTTGACCCTCACACAACCTTTGAGGTAAGTGGTGTAGATGAAAGAGTTAATCAGTAGTTGATCTGGAAAGAAATGGAAAATTTTGTTTGAGCCAACCTGAGCATTATAACCCTGGAGACAGTCTTTCAGAGAGCTCTGAAAACTGTTCACCCCTTAGAGGTCAAAACACAGGTAGATACGTTTTTGAGACAAAGGGCCATACTCAAATGACATATAATTGACAGTTTACAGAATCCAGATCTACATTACAAAGCACGCAGTGGCCCCTTACAAGATTAAGAAGGAATGTTATCTCCTAAGGAGGTCTGGTGAATGCATACGCACAGCACACACTAAAGAGGAGGGAGGAGGCCCAAACCGGCAAAGAAAACTTTTATGTTTAAATTTTCTCGTCTTGCCATAAAATATGAATTTTATTTTCTCAGTGGCATAGTCTTCCTGTTTACAGTGGGGGACACTGAGCCCAGGAGGGGTGTTTGTTCATCGTATCAGAGCCTCCGGAGGAGGCGGCTCCCAGCCCCAGATGCCTGCCGCCCGTGCTGGACTGTTCCCGTTGGCATCTTCACCTGCAGTTGGAACTCCAAACTGTTACTCCCTCTGCCGTCAGCTGCTGCTCTTTGGCCCAAGTCTTGTGCTGCCACAGTGCAGAGAAACAGCCCCAGTGACCTCCTCTGGCTTCTGCTCTGGTGACCTTGTGGCAGCTGTCAGAGGATGTTCCTAAAAGTCCCCTGGGGCCTGATTCTTTGAATGGACTCATCTTGATGACCTTTCAACACAGGCCCTCAAGGCTCCAGAACTGACTTAAAAATGCCAAGAAAAAATAGCGGGAGTGAATCCCAGGGAAATTGCCCTGGTGGAAAGAACAGGCTTAGGTGTTCAGAGACCGCCCCCCCCCCCCACCTTGGCTTGTGACATGCTTTGGGACCTTGGGAGAAGATGTGTGCATGTGGGGGTTTTGTTTTGCTTTTTAATTAAATATTTCAAAGGTAGCGAAATCTAGAGGAAAAACATAGCAATGCCCTGGTCACCCATAATTCAGCTTTGTTAAATCCTACCCTTTTGTCATATTTGCTTCAGATGTTTTAAAAGCAAACAAATCATTACAGAACTGGCTGAAGCCTCCTTCACACAGTTCCCTGATCCCATTTTCTTCCAGCCCCTCTGAGGTCACCATTATCCTGAATTTGGTGTGCATGTGTATCCACAAACAAGACACAGAACTGTTGTGTACGTTTTTACACTTTATAGAAATATTTTCATTCCTTCTGTAATTTGCTTTCTTCACTCAACATTGGGGATTTGGTTTGCTTGACTTTAAAAACTCGTTAACTTTTTTCTTTTGAAATAATTTCAGACTCCCAGAAAAGTTACAGGGTTAGTACAATGAATTCCTGTAGTACAGTCTTCATTCAGATTTACCAGTTATCAACATTTTGTCACATCTGCTGGTTCTCTCTGTCTCCTTCATTTTTTTTGAACCTTGTGACAGTAATTTGCCGACATTGTGCCTCTTTACGCCCATATATTTCAGTGGGTATTTCCCAAACATGGACATTCTCTTACCTAACCTCAGCACAAGAATCAAGATCAGGGAATTAATATTCATGCAGTTGACAGGATTTTGAGATTTAACCGTGTAGCGATTGCTTCCTACCTTTCAGCAGCTGTGCAGTAGTCCAGGGTGAACTAATCACAACTTATTTATCGTTCTCTCACGGACGGACTTTGGTTGTCCCCATTTTCTCTCACTATAAATGCTTCCATTATCAATCACCTCCTTATACCATGTGCGTCCTGGGAGTGGGGCTGCTGGGGCCTGGGCTACGGCACCTCCGTCTCTTTTAGATTTTGGAAATCATTTTCAGAGCAGGTGCAACTGTCTTCATTCTCATGGAGTGCTGTACCCCATTGGTGCTCTAGTGCCATTTAGGGGCTGAGCAATGGGCTCTCGCCTATCTTAGGCCATTTCTCATGTTGCTGGTGTTTGTAAGAGAAACAGGGCATGACCATGTGCGTGGTTACCCCAGGTAGAATAATGACCTATTTGAGGTGTTCTCCTGTATCAGACGATGCTTGATGCATGTTACGTGTGGCAGGTATTACCAGCTCCATTACACAGATGAGAAAACTGAGGCCCGTAGAGGTTAAATACCTTGTCCTAGGTCCCACGGCCAGATATGGCAGGGATTGGGGCTGAGGCTGAGGCTGTGTGAGTCCTAGTTCGTCATCTTCAGGCTATGCAGAGTGTGTGAAATGACCACCGCATCTCTGATTGTGAGTTTGTCGTGAGAGAGGTCCACTGAGAGGCTGCTGCCTCTTCCTGCAACATCCCACCTCCCCCCACACCCCTACACGCCTGTCCCTGTCATCTGGTCCCTTCCTCTCTCTACAGAGGGCGTCATTTCATTTAAGAGCAGTCAGCATGGAGGAGAAGGGAGAGGGTGGGGGTGGGGGACAGCAATGAGCGACTGTCCTCCCTCACCCTGGGAGTGTCAAGGCACGGCTGGTTCTCTGGGCCTCCAAGGTCAGCGCCAGAGAAAACTCCCCTCTGGGGCTTCTGGACGGTCCAGCCCCAGCTCGAGAAGTCGGTGCCATTTCAAAAGGAGGAAGGCTTTGGGCTTCTGGAGGCTCACGGTGGGCACAGGAGCCCCACCAGGCAATTCAGTTACAGCTCTTAGAGGTTTACTCTTTATCACTCCAGAGATAATCATCAAGCACGGTGTGTCCTCTCATCTCATTTACGCCCAAGAGAAACCCTCTCCGCTGGTTTTACTTACTCCCCGTTTTACAGAAGAGGAAACTGGAGTCAGCGTGGTTATGTAGGCAGTTAAGCCCCTTAGCGAGTCAGTGCAGAGCTGGGATAACACGTGGGCTCGGGAGGCCCCAAAGCCACCAGGTCTCCACCCTGCATGCATTTTTGTGACAAACAGATGTATTTTCACATATTTATTTAAAATGAGTTTTAATCCTATAAATAATGCATAATTAGCATACAAATTTGAAACGACTCCCCTGCACTTCTCAGAAAAAACTGTCCTTAATGATGTCTCACAGAGCCTTCAGGAAATTATTTTTGTGTATAGTTATATTTCTACGTCTCAGTGTGTGTTTGTATATATTCCAAATGGGATAAAAAAACATTAATGAACGCTCTTTCTTTGCCAGGTACTACAAGGATACATATACATGGGAAATTTTTAAAATTTCTTCAAGAAGTAGAATAGTGTAGAGGTTATAAACACAGACTCTGGATCCAGATTGTCTGGGTTTGAACGTCAGCTCTGCCATTTATAGGCTGTGTGACCTTGGATGAGCTAGTTAGTCTCTCTGTGCCTCAGTATCCTCGTCTTTATTTTTTAATTTTATTTTATTATTTATTTATTTATTTTATTTTATTTATTTTTGGCTGCATTGGGTCTTCGTTGCTGTGCGCGGGCTTTCTCTAGTTGCGGAGAGCGGGGGCTACTCTTCGTTGCAGTGCGTGGGCTTCTCATTGCGGTGACTTCTCTTGCTGTGGAGCAGGGGCTCTAGAGCGCAGGCTCAGTAGTTGTGGCGCACGGGCTTAGTTGCTCCACGGCATGTGGGATCTTCCCAGACCAGGGCTCGAACCCGCGTCCCCTGCGTTGGCAGGCGGATTCTAAACCAAGAATATGTTCCACGCCTCTCTCCTAGCCTCTGGTGGTGACCATCAATCCTTGGTGTTCAAAACTCATAACGCAACTCTCTTCCTCTGCCTTCACATGGCTTTCTTGTATCTCTGTGTCTTTTTTTATTTTTGGCCACGCCATGTGGATTGTGACATCTTAGTTCCCTGACCAGGGATCGAA
Organism: Monodon monoceros; assembly: GCF_005190385.1. NCBI lineage: Eukaryota > Metazoa > Chordata > Mammalia > Artiodactyla > Monodontidae > Monodon > Monodon monoceros. The sequence continues at coordinate 162,725,134 of NW_021703778.1, forward strand.
CCCGTGCCCCCTGCAGTGGAAGCGTGGAGCCCTAACCACTGGACCTCCAGGGAATTCCTCTGTCTCTCATTGAATTTAGGGCCCATTCTAAATCCAGAATGATGTCATCTGTAACTTAACTACATCTACAAAGAGCCTTTTTCCGAATGAGGTCGCATTCACAGGTGCCAGGTGTTAGGATTTGGGCATATCTCTTTGGGGGACACAGTGCAGCCCACTCCAGTAGGTGTGAGGATGCCTGTGTGCTGTGGGCTACTTATGGATGAAGAGGCACATTGTTGCCCTGATTGGCATTACCAGGGCCCCTCCTACCCTGGCCCTCGTGTCATTTGTATACTCATGCACCTTGCACAGAGTGATCGGGCCGTCCCATAACATTGATCGCTGGGACCAGGTCTCTTTATGTCAATACAGCCACTTGGCCTTGAAGCTGGGGTGAGGCCTGCCTGAGGTCAGGATCGTGGGTGGGATGGAGATGGCCTTTTCCTGGTCCTCCCCTTCCATCCCACACTCCCCCCAAGTTCCGGCCAAGTCTGTACAAGGGGACCTCAGTTCTCCTTACAATGAGGCTTCATTGGAACTTTCTGAGCTGCTTCCCTGGGACCCACACAGGCAGCCCGAAGCTGGCGCCCTCATGAGCTGGGAAATGGCGGGGCCTTCTTCCATACAGGCAGCATCCAGCCAGGATGCTGCACCCCGAGCTGACACCACACCACCTGGGTGGCCCCCTCGGGCGGCCTCTCCACCCCAGAGCAGAGCTCTCCTCCCCACCTCACCCAGGTTTCGTGGGCCGGTGACCGGATGCAGCACCACGCCAGGGAGCGTGGACACACCACGCCAGGTCACTCCTTCCCTTGGGAGCTAAGGCCAGGATGCTGAGCCCAGGCCTTGTCCCTGTGGCCCAGGGCAAGGGTTTCCCTGGTGTCTGACCACATTGCGTCTGGGTGGGGCAGCACGGACAACCTGCCCCTTGAATCGGAAGGCTGTTAGGACCGCTGGTTAGAGCTAATTGCTCTACTTCCTGTGAGCAAGCAGAAGGAAAACGAGTCATGGAATGGTTTGTCTTTCCGGTGGAATTGCTCTAAAGTTTTTAGGCTCATTATTCTGTGCTAACAGTGCCATTAATTACCCGGGGCCCCCGTGGCTGCCTTCGCAGGGCCCTCAGCTGGATCTTGGCTAGTGAGAGGGAGGGCATGGGAGCTGGGGTGGCCGACCGTGCCAGCAGATGACATATCCAATGTGGGCTCAGTGATGGTCCCTGGCAGTTAGAGCTGGTGTGGCCAAGCTGTTTAATAACAGTAATCATGGCAGGGAAGCAGCCTGCCCGGGTGCCGGCTCAGGGCGTTCACATCTCTGCCATCCTGCTCGAGCCCAGCAGTCCAGCCTGGAGCCCCAGCATCAGCACCAGCATTTAATAGTCGCAAGTGGGCATCTAGAGGCCCAAGGTCAGCAGGGACTCAGAGAGTAGGAGGCAACTTCCTGGCCCCGTTACCATTCTTTGGCCTGGTCACAGCAGGTGTCCGTGTCACTCTATGCCTTCAGGGCTCTTGCTCTGCTGCTCCTGTGACCTGGTGCAAGGCCCAAACCTCCCCTAGCCTCAGCTGCTCCTTCTGTAACGTCTAGACCTTGCTGCGGCCTTTGACACTTACAGCTTCCACGCCAAGCCTCAGGTCCTGCCAAGCCACCACTTAGGGGGCCCTGAGCAAGCCCTTGTGACTCCTGCCCTGGCCCACCCAGCGGGAAAGGAGAACACTGGAAGACTTGGGCAGCTCCTGGAAAGCAATATCTCAAGAGCCTTTGGCCTCTTGAGTGGTTTAGTCTGAGAAGCAGACAGAGGTAGAAACTGAGACCCTAAGAGGGAACAGACTTACCCATGGACTTAACTAAGCTACCTAAGCCTAGTTAGTGGCAGAGAGGGAGCCAATTGCTGTCACTCCAGCTGCCATTAGAGTCCTAACTGGCCTCTGAGGGAAGCCCTGGGCCAAGTGAGAAGGTTTTAGGATGAGTATAAAGCCTTTTTGGTGCCAGAGGACGTTTTGTGTTTCCAAGGGAGGTTGGAAAAACCTAACAGGCCCCGAATGCTTGTTTCTGGGTAATTCTGGCCTCCACTGTTTTCACTGCTTTCCCAGAGGAGATGCTGGACCACATTTCAGGGCTTGGGAAGAGGTCACATCAGTATGAGCTGGGCCGCCCTGGCCTTGAGCTCCAAATGAGACCCAATTCCACAGCCTGTGGACACCCATGGGGCTGCCCTGCTGCCCCTTCCAGACCCATGACGCCTGCAGCTGCCTGGGACACTCCTGTCGGCCTGGTGACGTGGCACACTCTTCTGTGTGGACCCAGAGGGGAAATCCATAGGAAACCACGGCGCACACGCAGCATCCAGGGAGGGAGGGCTCCTTGGAAGGTTTAGAGTGGAGGCGTCAGAGGAGGGAATTTTTAGCACACTGACATTGCCAGATCTCTCATCACCACACACCTTTCTAGTCTGGTCTTTGCAAAACCCAACACCGCTAGACCTGTTTAATCCCACACTTCCCAGTCTCCCCACCACCCAGAGAACCACCAGGACCCTCGCCCTCCCCTTGAGGAAATGCTCGTCCCCTCGTCAGGACTCCTGGCTCCCGCTGCCCTCTGACCTCAGCAAATGATTCCACTTTTCTGTGCCTCTAACAGGGCTCATCCTGGCCTCCTCCCACCCCACCCCACGGCAGCTCCTTAACAACCAGCTTTATCTCTGGTGCCCATGGGCAACATCAAGGGACATGGAGCAAAGGAGAGGCACCAGCCACATCTTCCTGGCTTTATGACTAGCCCCTTCTGTCTGATTTAAGGTTTTCACCCCTGTAGATATCCTGAGATTTCGTTCCTCAGGTAGAAGGCAAACAGACCACACAGCCCACCCGACTCAGGATTTGAGGCACCAAGATGCTGTTCCTCCTTTTCTGGAATCAAAACTCACATGCCAGTGTGTAGGGGGTCAGGTGGAGGGAGCATGTTGGGAACGGTCTGGAATCTCTTAGACTGGACCTCTACTTTGTCTTGCCATTTCTCAGGCCTGTGATTCTCTTCCTTTCCCCAGGGACCCTGACGTTTTACATCGTCAGCTTGGGGGTCAGGGAGTGTCGACTGGGAGGGGCACAAGAAAACCTTCTGGAAATGTCTGTATCAGCATATCTAATAGAAATATAATGCAAGCCACATATTTGGTTTTAAATTTTCTAGTAGCCACACCGGAAGTAAAAAGAAATAGGTGAAATTAATTTTAATAATGTTTTACTTATCTCAATATATCCGAAAATTATCCTTTCAATATACAATCAATGTAAAATATTATTAGTGAACTATTTTGTGGTCTTCTTTTTTTTTCATACCAAGTCTTTGAGATCCTGTGTGTATTTTATACTTAGAGCATGTCTCGGTTCAGACAACTCACTTTTAAGATCTGATGTGGCTAGTGGCTATGGTATTGGGTAACACAGCTCTCTCTCTTGATCTGGGTGGTAGTTACACGGGTGTAGACATATGTAAAACTTTGTCTAACTGTATACTAAAGACTAGTGCATTTCACTGTGTATAAATTACACTTCAATTAAAAAGTGTTTTAAAAACCCTCTTCAGGGCTCTGCTCAAATGCCGTTGTTTTCCTGAACCCACCCTGGCTTGGAATTAGCTACTTCCGTTGCACTGTGCTCCTGTTATATTTATTCCAATCTTGTGCTACAGCTGGTCTTTTCTGTGTATGTCTCACTCATTTTATTATAAGCGCCTTAAGGCGAAGATCACGGTTTGTTCATTTTTTAATTCCCCAAAGGGCCCCTGGCCACATAGATGCTGAATAAAGAAGCATGGTTGAAGTGAATCCCCGTTTGTTGTAAACCCCTCTCTGGGCTGGCAGCAGGACGGGCTGGTCATTTGATTCTGTTCTCAGTCCTATTCCAGATGTTGGCAAAGGAGAGGGACAGCAAGAGGAGAAGGAAGATGGCGTGGGGCCTCGTCTGCCAGTCACTCCGAAGAACTGCCTTCCTCTCCGGGGCATCAGCGTCCTGGAGAAGCTCGTCAAGACCTGCCCGGTGTGGCTGCATCTGGGTCTGGGCCGGGCAGAGGCGACCAGGATCCTGCACCGGGAGGCGGCCGGGGTGAGTCGGGGTCTCTCATGGCCGGTAGGCGGGCACGGCTGTCGGGAACTGCGCGGGCTCCCACGGAAGTAGCTGCCCTCTGGACAGCTGCCCATTTGCTCTCTTTTCTTAGGTTTTATCAGCTTTTCGACCAGAACTCAGGAGCAAGGGACTGGTGGGAGGTGTGGTTTCTGCTCTGGGGAGCAGGTGTCCCACTGGGGATGTACGGCTGGCAGGGGCTCTCTGGGCGTATGGGTGCCCGCGGCAGGACTGACACTTTGAGAACTCAACCAGGGACTAGAGAGTCTCCGAGCCGGAGGGAACTGAGAAATCATTTTACACCCCCTTATTTTACATGTGAATATGAGGGGCTGTGTGATGGAATCGAAAGTGTTTTGTTTTGTCTTGTTTTGGAGTCAAGCTCTGTGAGTTGGGAAATGGCTTCAATTTTTTGAGCCTCACTTTTCTCACTTTGAAATGGGGCCATTAATAGTATTTGCCTCCTCGTGGTGTAAGCATTACAGAGGAAGATAGATGCCACGCACCACGCATTTTCTCTTACGCGCTACTTCCTTTAAAATTGTTTTTAATTTGTTTAATTTTAAAAGTGATACATATAAGTATTTACTGTAAAAAAAATATCAAGCTGGACAGAAGTGATAAAGTAAGAAGTAAAGTGTCTGATAAAGGTCTCTGCCACCCACTCTTTTTCACCTAACCTATTTCCCAGAAGTCTTTTTTTGTTTGGGGCTTTTTTAAAATTGAGGTGAAATTCACATAACGCAAAAGTAGCCTTTTTTTTTTTTTTTTTGCGGTACGCGGGCCTCTCACTGTCGTGGCCTCTCCCGTCGCGGAGCACAGGCTCCGGACGCGCAGGCTTAGCGGCCGTGGCTCAAGGGCCTAGCCGCTTCGCGGCATGTGGGATCTTCCCGCACCGGGGCGCAAACCCGTGTCCCCGGTATCGGCAGGCAGACTCTCAACCACTGCGCCACCAGGGAAGCCCCAAAAGTAGCCATTTTTTAAGTGCACAATTTAGTACATTCACAAGGTTGTACAAGCACCACCTCTATCTAGTTTCAAAACATTTCATCACCCCAAGATAAAACCCCGTATCCATTAAGCAGTTACTCCCATTCCTTCTTCCCCTGGCCCCTGGTAGCCACCGGTCTGCTTCCAGAAGTCACTTCTGCTGGGCATGTGTGGCGCATCTGTCCATTCATCTTCCATGCAGACACCCACATCTGTAACAGCTAGCACTCACCAAACACTTTACTGTGTTCTGGGCACTGTCACGTGTATAAGCACAGTTTATCCTCACAGCAGCCCTCTGAGGTAGGTAATACTAATATACCCATTTCACAGAGGAAGTAACTGAGATACGAAGCAGTTAAGTGACCTCCCCTAGGGGACACAGCGATCGAGTGCCTGAGCTGCCTTTTGAACCCAGGCAGTCGGGGAGCTCCCGTGCTGTATCATACACACAGGTTGTTTTTGACCGAGATGGAATTGCATCTTATAGCCATTTTTTGCTGTTCTTACCTTCAATGTGGTATGTATCGCTACATTGTGTCCGGGGAATAGTCCAAGCTCCTAAACACAGGGGGTTCAGGTAGTTAGCAGACTAATTCATCCTGGACTAGATAAAATCCATCAAGTCAGCAGTTGTACCTGAACTTTGGAATTACTGGAACTCATGGGGCCTCCAGCAAAGTCCCACAAAGTCCCACAGAGCCTCCTGCCATACTGAGTGGGGACCGTAGAGGCCTAAAGACCCAGCTGAATACCTCCGGGGCCAGGGGAGGCCTCCCCCGGGGCATGGCCCCAGCTGGGGAGAGGGTTGCGGCGAGGGGTAGGGGGGGAGGCAGGGAGACCGTGTCCTCAAGGAAACAAGATCTGTCGTTTCATTCCTCCCCACCTAAAGGCTTTCAGTTTCGAACTGCCTGAGGCTTTAGAGCAGATTATGAAACTGCATAGAAAATAAAATCAGGGATTCATACCAGCAGGTGTTCCGGTCGGTATTCCCGGGCTGCAGCCCCAGCTGGTCGTCCACTCTCCTAATAGGATCTGAGGGGATTAGCGTCCCACCCTTCTTGGGAGGATGCAGCTGAGAAACAGGCCCAAGTGCAAGGTTGTGGTGTGACAAATGGCCATTTTCTGGACCTTACTTGGTCATCAGGAGAGGTGTGTCCAGGCATGCGTGTAGATGGGGGTGGACCAGACAGTGAGGACCGTCCCGGGAGACGGCAAGTGGGTCTCCAAGGTGAGCTGCACTGGGTGTAAGTCATGCCCACTTTGTCCAAAGGTTCGATACTCTCTTCAAAAAGTTTACGACAAGCCCAACTCAAAACAACAGTAGTGGTTCTGTGTGGAGATTGCTTATTGATGGCAGGCCCTGTACCAAGTGTCGTATGAACGTCACCTCATTTAATCCTCGCAATAATCCTGTGAGGTGGGCTCTGCCATTATCCTCATTTTACTGATAATGAAACTGTGGCTGTGAAGAGTGCCCTTGGGGTTCCCAGAAGCAGAGGATCTGGGAGGGGACCCCAGGGGGCACCAGTGGGGGAAATAAGACAAGGAAGGGAGGGCAGCTAATAAAAGGTATGTGTTGGGCTTCCCTGGTGGCGCAGTGGTTGAGAGTCCACCTGCCGATGCAGGGCACGCGGGTCCGTGACCCGGTCCGGGAAGATCCCACATGCCGCGGAGCGGCTGGGCCCGTGAGCCATGGCCGCTGAGCCTGCGTGTCCGGAGCCTGTTGCTCTGCAACGGGAGAGGCCACAGCAGTGAGAGGCCCGCGTACCGCAAAAAAAAAAAAAAAAAAAAAAAAAAAAAGGTACGTGTTGATGCAGGTTACCCCTGGGGGCAGTGGAGCTGGCTTCTGCTGGGGCACTTTGGGAGCCAGGGTAGAACACACATCTCACGGTCATGCTGCCCAGAGGGCTGAGGGAGCTGATATTATCCACTGACTGCTGATAGCCATTGGTTCCAGGCAATGGGGGATAAGGATTCGTGTTCCAGCACCACCTCTCTGCTCTCAGTATGAGAAGATCTGACTCTGGCCAGAAGCAGCCAGTGAGCAAAGTGATGCCAAGCTGGCTGTTGGAAGCAGGATTGGGGTCCACTAAAAAGAGTGGGCAGGGCCCCAGCAGCCTCTACCACTGGGAGTGAAGTCACCTGCCCAGGGTCACACAGCTAGTGAGTTACAGGGCTGAGATTTGATCCCAGTCTTGGCTAAGCCAAAGCACACCCCTCACAAGGGTGAAGGTTAGTAGCTGGAAAGAAAAAGAAGTAATGTTTTGAGGTCAGTCAATACCAGATGGGTTTGGGTATAAGACACGTTTATAAAGATGGATAAAATCTGATCTTACCACTGTCCTCTCAGAGGGTCTGGTGGGGGCTTCATGCACGGATATGAATAGGAAGGCATGGGGAGGGGATGTCTCAGTGCTGGGTAAAAGGCAGGACAGCGAGTGACCTAGAGGAGGCGGGGAGCCTGTCCAGGTGGGCTGATCTGGGCAGACTTCCTGGAGGAGACAGATGCTGAGCTGGGCCATGCAGGATGGATGGGCAGGATTGGGATGGGGGAGCTGAGTGGGTGGATGGGTGATGGAACAGCACAGGCTGAGCCCCAGAACTGGGCATGAGCTGGGCTGGGGCACACAGGGAGGGAAGAGAGCATGACCGCAGGGATTGGAGCCAACTGGAGTCGCTGGAGGGCAGCACCAAGATGCATTCATTGCCTTGCAATGCCAGTGTCTGGCTCAGGCTTAGGTGCAGAGTATGTCTGGCTTTGGGTGTTCGTTAGAACAAGTGAATGAAGGATGGCAGGGAGGATGGGGCTGGTTCTGGGGAGCTGGCAAAGCCGGGCCAGTTGCTCAGGGCCTGCCTGCAGTGAGGGACGAAGGTCACGTGGCTGTGTTTACTTTCCAGGTGAGCACACATCACACAAGGCTTTAAGCCTTCATCCCAGGCTCCGTGGCTACAAGAGGCCCAGACACCTCTTCACCCCAAGTAGGTGGAGGTACCCAGGTCGCTATTTTATAACTCAGGGACTGAGTATAGAAAACGGAAAGCTTCAGGCTGGGTCCTGAAGTGACACCCTTGTCCAGAGCCTTGAATCTAATCCCAGGAGTGAGACCACAGGCTACTGTTAAGACCGAAGGTGATGGGCTAAAAGAGGTCAGCCGGGCCCTTCCTGCTATTGCCCCCTTACTCTCCCTCTGAGACCACAGGGACTGGGTCAGCCCCGAGGACAACAAAATTGGAGGAGATGCACCTTCTGTTCAATTCTCTGCCCTCACACCCCACTCCTCCCCGTGAGCTTCTGTATTTTCAAGCAGAAAGCAAAGCCCTAAAGCTCACGCTCTGATAAAAGACTGGCCAACTTTTACCCAAAGTTGTTCTTTGCATGATCTTATTGATCCTCACAGCGACTTCTGTCTGGTTGGTGTTATTAGTGTCCCCATTTCCAGATAAGGAAATGAAGGCACAGAGAAGTTAAGTCACTTGCCTGAAGTCACACAGCTAGTAAGAGCAGAGTCTGCATAGTATGATCTTCAGGAGATGCTGGGAAGGCCCTTTGCTGCATAATATCACTCTCATGGAACTGTCTGAAATTCCACCAGTGCAATGGCTTCATCGTTTTTAAGATATAGACACTGGGTAGCCCCCAGGCTGTGAGAGTTCGGAGGGTCCTCAGAGATAACCTGGACCCACCCCTCATGGCACCAGTGAGAGACAGTGCTTCATCATGTCTGGGGCCAGTGGTCAGGAGACTGGAGATCCAGCCCCTTTGTCCCAAATATCTGTATGACCTTGACCATGTCCCACCCCCTCTACTACTCCCCATCTCCTGCAGCCTGCTTCTCTGATAAGGTTCTGGGAACATATTGGCCCATTTCTGATTCGCGTATATCCAGAGCAAGGCAATCAAAAGCCATCTTTATTCATCCTGCACCCAAATGGTGGGGTGTTTTTTCTTTTAGTTTTATTTTAGAAGTTTTTGATTTATAGAAAAGTTGCAAGGACAGTACAGAGAGTTCCCTTATGTACTTCTCACCCAATTTCTCCCACTGTTAACATCTAACATGAGTATGGTACATTTGTCACAATTAATGAACCAGTATTGATACATTAGTATTAACTAACGCCCATACTTTATTCAGATTTCCTTGCTTTTACCTAATGTCTTTTTCTGTTCCAGGATCCCATCCAGGGCACCACATCACGTATAGTCATAGGTCTCCTTAGGCTCCTCTTGGCTGCAAGTTTCTCAAACTTTCTTTGTTTCGGATGACCTTGATGGTTTTGAGGAGTACTGGTCAGGTGTTTTGTAGAATGTCCCTCACCTGGGATTTGTCAGATGGTTAGACTGGGGGTATGAGTTTTGGGGAGGAAGATCCCATAGGCAAAGCGCCATTCTCATCACATCATGACAGAGGTTCATACTGTCAACATGATGTCACTGTTGATGTTGACCTTGATCAGCTGTCAGTTTCCGCTGTAAAGTTACTCCTTCTCCTCCCCCTTTCATACAGTTCGCTTTGGAAGGAAGACACTCTGCACAGCCCACACTCAGGGAGTGGGGATTTATGCTCCACCTACTTGAGGGCGGAGCATCTACATAAACTACTTGAAATTCTTACGCACAAGAGATTTGTCTCTTCTCCCCCATTTATTTATTTATTCGACCACTTACTAATATCGATGTAGACTCATAGGTACTTATTTTATGCTTTGAGTTATAATCCAATACTACCATAATTATTTTATGGCTCAAATTGTTCCAGATTTGGCCACCGGGAGCTCTTTCAGTGGGCCCCTGTGTCCCTTTGACATAACCCCATCATTGTGCGTGTGTTTTGATTATTTGTTTGTTCAGAGCACTTCCTTACTTTCTTACACTAAAAGATCCTCCAGATTGTCTTGTATATTTCTTGCCTCAGTCCTAGGATCGGCCATTTCTCCAAGGAACCCTTGTTCCTTTTATTGGAGAATAATATTAGAAACCAAGATCTGGCGCTATGTGTGTTCATTGCTACTGAAATGTCATTGCTTCTAGGCCAAGAGGTGGTCTTTTAGGGAAAGAAACCTCTTGTAGGATTGCTTTTTGTAGTGAGGGGTTAGCTCAAGAGTTGCAAGGCTTTCCTGGTGGCGCAGTGGTTGAGGGTACGCCTGCCGATGCAGGGGACACAGCTTCGTACCCCGGTCCGGGAAGATCCCACATGCCATGGAGCGGCTGGGCCCGTGAGCCATGGCCACTGAGCCTACACGTCCGGAGCCTGTGCTCCGCAACGGGAGAGGCCACAACAGTGAGAGGCCCGCGTACCACAAAAAAAAAAAAGAGTTGCAGTAGCCTGAGTTGCAATATGGACCAGCCCACATTCAAGGCATCTTCCCCTGCTGTGAGACCAAGGAATACCAGTTATGTCCAATACAGTTTGGCGAAAGCACCGGTGAAACCCCTTTCCTGCCCCTTCGGGATGCCAGGGCCAGGGAAGAAGGCATAGTCAGCAGGTCTGCTGTGTGTCAAGCACCGTCTCTCATCTTTCCACCAGCCCTGCAGAACAGGGGGCAGGCTCTCTATTTTATAAGTGAGGAAACCCACCTCTGACAGAGTCATATGGCCTCTAAGTGATAGAGGGTGATTTGAGCCCACCAACTGACTGCTTTCAAAGACTTTTTTTTTTTTTTAAAAACCACAGTGTGTCAGCCTCATCCCCAGAAATGCGGGTTTCTTTGGTTTAGAGCGGGGCTCAGCCACCAGCATGCTTTTAAAGCTCCTTGGGCGATTCTGATATGCAGCCAGGATTGAGAAACGCTGCTCCATGCCAGGCTACAGCCTCGTTATCAGTAATGGGAAAGGTGGGCCACGCGTGTCCAGAGGGGGCTTCGGCCACTGGACCCCTGACCTCCACAGGCACTTGTGGTGCCTGGGAAGAACCAGCCACTTCTGTTCCAGCCCTAAAGAGCGTGATTGGAAAATTTTCCCAAGCGACTGGAAAATAGTCCTAAAATAACAAAAGTAGAAAAGCAGACACAGCTCTGGATTGTCCGTGCCAAGAAGGAATAGTAAAAACAAAACCATTTAGAGTGTATTTAGCTTTGGGTTTTTATGTAATTATTTGAAGAGGAGGAGCGGAATGCAGGGGCTGCATAATTCTCTCCCTAAGCATGTTTCTGTCCCAGCTGTTACTGAAATCAGTTGGTCTTTCCAAACCCCCTCTGGCTGAAGGTGGATACGGAAGGGCTCCAACCCAGCCAGGGGCTTGAACCTCCTGGATTGCAGTAATTTACCTGTGAAACTAACCCTCATGTAAGCCTCTTGGGGGTTTGGGAAAGACCCCAGGACACTGATGCTGGGAGAGAATCTTCTGGAAGGAAGGAGTCCTGGACCCTTTAGTCCCCCTACTTCGCTAGACTGGAAAAGCCAGCTCAGAGAGGGGAAGTGACTTGCCGAAGGGCACAGCAAGCCAGGGTCCGCACCAAGAGGGACACTGTGTCCTGCCTCACAGCCTAGGGACCTGACCATGAACCCACTGTTGTTTCAGGGGGCGGTGGTAGGGGAATCCTAGCTCTTCAAAGAAAACTGGACCCTCAGAGTGGGCATGTCGCCCGTCAGTTTGTACAATTGGGGAAAGAGGATTCTTCTGCTTTTGGTGAGTTCCGAATCCAGTATGTTGGGGAAGCTGACAAAAGGGGAAAAAAATAAAGAGGGAACAGAAGGAGTGGGTGACTCAGATGTCAGCTCAACAAGGCACCAGACAACGCTTGTTCCCACAGAGGAGAGACGCTGAGTGAGGACACTGGGGCACAGCGAGCTTTGTGGGCGGCCCGGTTAATCAGGGAAGGCTTTCGGGAGGAGTGGCTCAGGGAGGGTCCCGGTGTGAGCTGGGAGCAGTAGTGTGAGCTGCTCCATTCCTAATAACCCCAGGCAGCCCGCAGGCAAGGGTCCTGGAGGTGGACAGAGAAGGTTCCGGTGCCTGGACTTGCCACCTCACATTCCCTCACTGCTCACCTTGAGCTCATCCTTTCACTCGGGGCTGAGACCTGAAGTCTGGAGCCGCTAGTGAGGGTGTCTTTCCGTCTCCAGGGTGCCTGGTGCCCCACCATGTTGCCTTTCTGAATCATAGAGCCATCCATGAACAGGAGGATGGAAACGCTTCCTCCGTACAGCAGGGGGCTCTGAGGCAGGTAGAGACACCATATATTGGGTGCTTATTATATGGCAGGCACTCTACCGAAGTCATGTGGGCAGTTCTTTCATTAATCCTTTGAGGCACTGGGCCTATGGTAGCTTCAGCCATAAGGCTACTGTTGTATATCTAATGAGAAATATGGAGGTTTGGGGTCTAGGGCTGGTTAAGCAGTTCAGTGATGTCTTCAAGACCCAGGTCCTTTCCACCTTTCTGTTCCTCCATCTTCAAGGTTAGCTTTTGTCCTCTGTTTGTCACCTCATGGTTACAGAATAGCAGCTGCAGCTCCAGCCATCTCACCCATTTAAAAGCAGGAGGTCATGGGCAAAAGGCTTTCTTCTCTTAGGCTCAGCCTTTTTGTCAGGGAACAGATGTTTTTCCAGATACTTTATTGGCTACCCCTGACTGTGAGGGAGGCTGGGGAAGGGGGTGAGTGGCAGAGGGGAACAGAATAGCCATGATTGGCTTTGACCAAACAGGATTCATCTCCTGAGGCAGAATGCACTGCTCCCAGGCCAGAATTGTGGTCAGTTAGCAAGGAGAGGGAGGGGAACTGGTTCTCAGGGGGGCTGACCCTTAGTGACCATCACAGGCAGGAACTATCATGATCCCATTTTGCAGAGGAAGAAGCAGCCCCAGAGCAGTCACACAGCTCAAGAGTAGCCAACTAAGGACTGAACTCTGAGAGTCTGGCTCCAGAGATCGTGGGCTAAAGTCTTACACAGAAGGGGCCCAAGGCCCGATGCTCTGGACCTTCCCCTTTCCCTCCCTCTTTGCCAGTCCTCTTCCTACACTGTATTCTCATCTGTACAAGGGGTAAAATATTCTAAACGCCAGGGAGGGAGTTGCTGCAAAGTATCTAAAACCTCTAACCAGGTGCCTGGCATAAAACACATGCTCAGTTGGTGGGCTGGCTGGGTTGGAGGACATGTACTATAATGGTCACAACCCTGATCTGAAGGTCACTGGCCTTGCATTCTTGTCCTGGCTCTGCCACGAACAAATAATGTGACCTCAGGATGTCTTTTTGCATTTCTGGGTCTTGGTTTCTTTGGCTGTAGAGTGAGGAGCTGGACATACCCGTGGCTTTCAAACTTCCCCACCAAGCTCTGGGGACCCCTCAACAGCACCTCATAGGAGGAAGAGAGGAGGGGGGTACCCAAAGGATGAGGTCCCACCTCTACATAACCCACAGCTGTAGCATTGCCTACTGTGGCATAACGAACCACTCCAAAATCCAGGGGCTTAAAACAGCCACTATTCAACTTTCTCAGGATTCTGTGGGTCAGCAGTTTGGACTGGGTTCTGCTGAGTGGTTCTTCTACTGGTCTCTCCTGGGGTCAGTCAGGCAGCTGCAGTCATCTGGCCAGCTGGCCAGAGATGGCCTTGCTCCCCTGTCTGGCGGTTAGTACCAGCTGTGGGCTGGGCCTCATGACTCCAGCGGGCTCACTCAGCCTTCTTCACATGACAGCTCTGGTCCAACAGGGTGAGCATGGAAGCAGACATGCCTCTTAAGGCCTAGGCTTAACCCTCCACAGAGTCACTTCTGCTACATTCTTTTTTTTTTTTTTTAAATATTTATTTATTTATTTGGTTGCACTGGGTCTTTTAGTTGTGGCAGACGGGCTCCTTAGTTGCGGCTCGAGGGCTCTTTAGTTGTGGCTCGAGGGCTCCTTAGCTGCGGCTCACCGACTCCTTAGTTGCGGCATGTGGGCTCCTTAGTTGTAGCATGTGAACTCTTAGTTGCAGCATGCATGTGGGATCTAGTTCCCTGACCAGGGCTCGAACCCAGGCCCCTTGCATCAGGAGCACGGAGTCTTAACCACTGTGCCACCAGCGAAGTCCCCGGTGCATTCTTTTGGTTAAAGCAAATCCTAAGGCCACCCTTCCAGGTGCAGGGAAGTAGACCCCACCTCTTGATGGGAGGAGCTGCAAAGAATTTGTGGCCACTTTAATCTACCGCATAGGCGAATGATCTTTCAGTCCGTTTTCCTATCTCTTTGTTTGGAAAAAAGATACATAATAATAATCGTATTAATAGTTATCATTTATTTGTCAAACAAGATTATGCAGATAAAAATCTTAGCATCTGGTTTAGTGCTCACTAAATGGTAGCAGTCTATAATAATAATAAGTTTCAAGTGCATGCTCTATGCCAGTCATTTCTATATATGACCAGCAATTCTCATAGCAGCCCTGAAAGGTGGAGATTATTATTCTCAGGCTCAGACGAGGAAATCGAGACCAGAGGAGTAAAAGTAACTTGCCTACAGACCCACAGCTGGTAAGGAGCAGAGCTGAGATTCGAGTCCCCCTGCAGCTCTAAAAAGTGGGCTGCAGGGGGTAGAAAGAGAAGTAAGAGGGGCTTGGAGAATTTGCACATGGACCCCCTCAAGGGTGCTGGAGAAGGAGCTCTGGGAGGCACACCCAGCCCGTTAGCCCCCTGGGTGCTCACCTGCAACAACCATCACGGGCAACATCTCCTTAGAGGATAAGCAATGGACACCTGGTGAGGGTAGGGTTGTGATAGGGACACAGGCAGTTCACTCAGATGCCCTTCTTCTGGCACTGGCTTTGGCTGAACTCTGCTGGGTTTAAGCATGGGAGATGCACCTTAATCTAGAACGCTTTGTAGGAGTTACTGGTCTGCATACGTTCTTGCAGTGAGCCGCACAGCGACACTGTTTTTGAGGTGCTGTCTGTGGCTACTTCCTAGAAGGGACCCTGTGACTAGCTGAGGTGCTAAACCTCCCCAAAGGGGAACGTGGAACAGACCATCTTATTCCGAAGGACAGTGGCCAAGGCAGACCACTGACCGGGGTTCTGCCCATAGCAGGCACCTGTCAGTGCCCCCTCCCCGACTGCCATCTGGGCGGGAGAGGTCAGAGGACTCCTCTAGCCTCTGTCCCTGCTCCTCCCCCACTAACTCAGCCCCCCAAACCCCCAACCCAGAACCTTATCTTGGCTTTTCAGATAAGAGCCCCAGGACTTGGCCACGGCAGAAGGAAGTGCTACAGGAGGCTCTGTGGCCATGCTGAAAGGGTGGGTGTTGGACGCTCAGAACTGGGAACCTGAGCCCAGACTGGGGACTTTCCACCCCCGTCTACACCCCTGGCCTGTAGCGAGTAGATAACACAGACTTGATGGCAAGAGATAAGTGAGATGTTCTTGGCGACACCTGGGTCTGCATCTTGCTTCTGCACTTCCTGTTTGCGTGGCCTTGGGTTTATTTAACCTCCCTGTGCCCTGAGTCTTCATCCATCAGAAGGAATGGTAGTAGTGCCTGCTTCCTGGGGCCGTGGGGAGAGCTGGGTGATGCCGAGCGTGAGGTACTTGGCCCGGAGCGCAGACGTCAGCCGCTCTTTTCAGCTTCTGGCTCCTTACCCTCCGCTGAGCCACACTCTCAAGGAAATCCCTTCTGAGTTTTTTTCACAACAAACACATGTGGTAGACTGATCCCCAGTTCTAGATGGAGCCCGAGACTGGGAGACTGAGGAATATCAACCAGCCATGGGGAAGGAGGGTGGAAGCAGATGGAGAATTAATCCTTAGTGAGCATCGGTGGAGACACGTGTATCCCACTTGGTGCTTTCCTATGCAACGTCTCATTTACCCTTCCAACACGGAGGCGTGGGGCTTTGGTTTCATTTCTTGTTTCTGCTGGGTGGTCGTGGGTGTTATCCCCACTTACAGATCAGAACACTGAGGCTCGGAGAAGCCACGGAATTACCCAGGGCCACAGAGCTCACAGCTGGCTGCTCTGGGCCCTCTGGGAGCCCAAGAAGAAAGGCAGATTGTGAGAGACTGTGACTCTCCCCGCAGCTGGAGGAGTTCCTGTCCGAGAGCTCTTATCTCCTTTCTTTCTGTCTGTGGAACGGGAGGGTGGAGAACGGGGTCCATGTCTCAGCAGAGTGACTAAGTCCAGAAATAGTTACGTGCTGGGTGTGAAAGAGCCAATTAGAGTGCAAGGCGGCATTGCTGGAGGTCCCAGTTGAGGCTGGCAACCGTGATTTGTCATTGCAGTCACCCTAGAGAGAGATCAGTGGGGGTCAAATAGTCTAGGAAGAAGTTGACAATCAGTGGAGTAGGCAGTCTATGTTGTCCTGCGGCCCTGGCCATCCACTCGTCTCTCACTCGGATCTCTGACAAAAAGTCCATCCTTATGATAGGTATCCTTATTGTCTTGTTTTATTCTCTTGTATTTTCTTTTGGAAAGAGAAATGGTTGGTGGCATTTGCCTTAATGGGTCATGACCCACAGTTTGAAAAACACTGCTTTCCTTCCTGTGCCATTCCTGACACTCAGGGTGGCGAGGGGCCACTCTGCTACGTGCATGTGCTTCTGAACCAGTGCCCTGGCTTGTGTCCCTCACACATGTGCCCTACAAAGATAGAAACCCCCAGTTTGTTTTCAGTTGAGGAGAGTGCCAGCCTCAGCTCCTTCCCGGTCAGGGTCAAAGATCCAACTTTGCTGTCTGCCTTCCCAGGGACACCACCGGCTCCCGCTTGGGCCTCGCTCCCTGTGCCCGGCTCCCCAGAGTTCCAGCAGGGGGGACCCCGGCGGCAGCCGGGAGTTCCCTTATTCCACACTCACTCCCTCGTATGTTCACTCACACACGTTCACACACTTGCACACACTCGCTATGCTCTGGGCAACAGTTCTCTGATACCAGTTGGATGTCCTACAGTTCAGTTCAATTCTGACATGACTACCCGAAGCGAACACAGACCCCATAAGTTAAAGGGAAGGTCCCCAAAAGACTGCTCTCACTGCAGATGCCAGACACTCGTGGGGTCCCTAGGCTCCCTACACTTCTGTCTGACTTGGTCACAAACGTGACCCCTCTTTAGGTTTGATAATCTGCTAGGAAGACCCAGAAAACTTACTGAAAGCACTATGCTTATGGTGACAGTTTGAATATAAAGGATACAACTCAAGATCAGCTGAATGTGAGACACACAGGGGTGAGGTCCGGGCTGGGGAGGGGGACACAGAGCCCCAATACCCTCTCCCGATGGAAACCAGGCACGCACCCTCCCCACGTGTCAGTGTGTTCACCAGCCAGGAGATTAGATCATTGCCCGGTGCTTGAACTCAGTCTGCAGTCCCTCTCCCCTTTCCAGAGGTCAGGGTGCGGCTTCGGGTTCCAACCCTCTAGAATTATGCGACTGGCTTTCTGGGGCAGCCCCTCCTTTAAGGTCCCACTTGAGCCGACTGTTAGCATAAACTCAGGTATGGCCCAAAGGGGCTCTTTATGAATTACTAAAGACCCCCATCACTCAGGAAAATCCAAGGGTTTTTGAAACTCTGTGCCAGGAGCCAGAGACAAAGACCAGCTGTGTTTTTTATAGCACCCATAGGCTTACTCTCTCTCACACACACACACACACACACACACACACACTCATTCTCTCTCTCTCTCACACACACACACTCCCTCACACATGCTGGGTCCCATGGACCTGATGGGTAGGCGGCAGCTCGGCCTTGGATCTCTGAAGAGGAACCAAAGTGACCCCTTTTCTTGGAAAGACGCGTTCCTGGGGGCAGTCCGGGTCCAGGTGGACGCACCAGCTCAGTGACGCTGCTGCTCACAGCGGGCGAGGCTGTGCCGGGACTGCAGAGAAGCGTCTAGAGGAGAGCTGGCCTCCCGCTGGGTCCCCTAGGAGGGCCGTCCTTCCAGGTGGGGTACCAGCAACCCAGCCCAGCTCGCATTTCTGCCCCAGAAGCCTCTCTCCTGCCTTCCTCTATCCGCTGGGTTCTCAGGCTCTCTCCACCCTGCCCTGCACGAGGAGAGGGGCTGGCAAACTCATTTCTGACCACGGTTCAATGACTGATGGGTGCATTGTGTCCCTGCTCCCAAGAGGCACTCTCACGGCGAGCAGACGCTTAAGCCAAGAGACTGCCCTCTGTGGGCCGGGCACAGGGCAGCTGAGGGCTCAGGATCTAGATCCGAAGGGCCTGAGCTCAGATCCCAGCTCTGTCATCCTGGGCATTACCTGCCTCTCTGTACCTCAGTTTCCTCGTCTGTAAGATGGGGATAATAACTGCATCCCCTCTCATATGAGAGTTAAGTAAGATCATGGAATCTAATGAACTGGGGTTAAGGCTTGGGTAGAGGAGGGAAGCGGTATGTGTTAGCTGCTACTAGTCAATAATAACAATATTATTATAATGTTTTATTGACAATTATAATGACATTGTATTAACAATTATAATACTATATAGCAATATCATCATAATAATAGTAATCAGTAACAATGGCGGGTAATTTGAGGCATCACCCAAGGGGTGGCAGGACAGTGTGCCTTGGTGGGGAAAGGGGAGAAGCGCCATCTCTGTGCTTCTCCAGAGCCTGTCACGCTTGGGGCCACATCCTCTGGAGGCCCCAGTGGCCCTGCTCCCCAATCTTCTCTCAGCATCTTTGGCCAGACTTCCGGTCTTCCAAACTCTAGACCGGGCTCTTGGAGCCTGAGTGGGAACGGCTTAGACCCCTCGTGGGGACGAGGGTGGAGGGGAGGGGGGACACCATGACCAAGTCCTTTCTCAGGAAAGGAAGGAGTGACCCTTCCTGGGGGGAGGACCAACCCTCTTCCTCTTCCCCAGGGGGTGCTGTGCCCCAGGAGGTTGGGGAGATTCCAGAAGGTGTCTGTCATCACCTGGAAAAAGGGACGAGCCTGGGTGGGGCCAGTGGAGACTAAAAAGAACATTTTAAAACTACACAGTCTATGAAAGGAATCAGGGGTCCCCTCCCCCTGATGGCCACGGGGAGGGCACTGCCCCAGGGCTGCTGTGGGTGTAAGAGTGGAAAACTTCAGAGTCACAGTCCCCTTAACCGAGCAGAACCGTCGTTCAGAGCAGGAGAAGTGAAAGTGAGGCGTCTGTAAACATGCTGGCTCTGGTTTAGACTTTGGGTAGTGCTGGGTTACTAGAGCACAGATAGGTCCCTGGGGCTCAGAAGCATCGTTTTGTTTTTGTTTTTAATTTATTTTTGGCTGTGTTGGGTCTTCGTTGTTGCATGTGGGCTTTCTCTAGTTGCGGTGAGCGGGGGCTACTCTTTGTTGCAGTGCGCGGGCTTCTCCTTGCAGTGGCTTCTCTTGTTGCGGAACACAGGCTCTAGGCGCGTGGGTTTCAGTAGTCGTGGCACGAGGGCTCAGTAGCTGTGGCTCTCGGGCCCTAGAGTGCAGGCTCAGTAGTTGTGGCACACGGGCTTAGTTGCTCTGTGGCATGTGAGATCTTCCTGGACCAGGGCTCGAACCTGTGTCCCCTGCATTAGCAGGCGGATTCTTAACCACTGCACCACCAGGGACGTCCCAGAAGCATCGTTTTCGACTAGAGTAAACCCACAGGAGAAGAAAGGGCAAGTCCCTCCCTGGGCAGGATGTACAGAACAGAGAGCGGCTGCATAGCGTGGGGTCTGGAGCATGGACACCAGCATCCAGGGCTGAATCCCAGCTCTGCCCCTTTCAGCTGTGAGGCCTTGGCCAGGCAAAGCCTCCAGGGTATGTCCTAGGGGCCAAGCCCATATGGGTATTTCCTCAGTTGATCTTCACACCAGCCCGAAGAGCCAGGTCCTCTTAAGGTCAGAGAGCGCCTCAGTTTCTTCATCTGTGAAGTGGGGATAACAGCAAAACTCATGTCACAGGGTTATTGAGAGGATCAAGCAAGTGAATATATGCAAGGTATTCATAACAGTTCCTGTCACAGAGAAAGCTGTGTATATTAGTTATTAGTTATTTTTGTTTCCATGGGGGAAAAATAGTGTGAATTGACTAATATCTATGATTGTTTCCAGCAGCCTCCCCCAGGGCATACATGCTGGGGTGTGAGTTGAAATTCAACCCGTCCATTTGAGCTTTTCCAAGCGTGACCCTGGATCACTGCCTGTACCAGATTAAGCTGATGCCAGACCCGCTCCCCTCCCCCAACTGACCAGCATCTCAAGGGGCGGACTCAGGAATCTGCACTGATTTAGTCGACCCCCCCCTCAATGGACAAATGAGAAGTTGAGACTCAAGGAGCCAGGGCACTTGGACCACGTGACAACATGGCTCTTGGGGCAGAACCCCTAGTTCTACCTCAAGATGCTAGACTCCCCCACCTTGCCTTTTTGTTTCTGGAACATTCCAGATGACTTCCATCTCACTCTTGTCCTTCTAAATAACCTCCCCCCCAAATCTTTGACTCATGGAGTTCCCCCTTCCTCCATTGCAGACGTTCCTGGTCCGCCGGGACAGCAGCTTGAAGCACCCGGTGCTCTGTGTGCACTTCCCTTCTCCAAACGAGAGCTCATCCGCGGTGCTGGAATACACCATTAAAGAAGAAAAATCAAGTGAGTACCATGTCCCCGTTCTGCCTGGAGCCACACAGCAGCGGCAGATGCTACACCCTGTAACCACAGACACTCCTCCCAGGCCAGAGGGTCTAAAATTAGAAGAAGGGGGAAAGCTTTCATCCGCTGAAGTTATTTGGCCCGGTTTGTTTTGAACTCGGTTTATCACTCAAAGTCAATGCGAGTTTCCACTCACCCATGTCACAGCTTGATGGCTGTGCTTCCTCAAGGCCTCTATGATGTTTCCTCTTGTAAGGTCATGGTGGAGAAAGGGAAGAAAAAGAGAGGACATGCCTGGGCCCCTGGGTCCTAGTGACAGCTCAGCACACACTCAAACCATGATCTTGGACAAGTCACTGAACCTCTCTGAGCCTCGGTTTGCTCATCTGTCAAATGGATATAATAGTCACTTCCTGTCTGTATCACAGGGCCTTTGTGAGGGTCAAATGGGCAAGCACTTTGAAAGACAAAAATCCTGTGTGCACCCAGGGCTGCCAGGAGCAGGCTTGAGCCTCCGTGGAAAAATGTTTGGGGACCCCCAAACAAGGGTGGGTTTGTACGCAATTGAAAGGGTTTGGGCTTCCGAAGCCCCTCCTCTCGTGGGCCAAGCCAGGTATTAAGATCCAAAAAGCTTGTTGAAAGAATCTGTAGACTATTCCAAGCACCAAGGTTAGATCCTCTTACAGATTGATCCAGGGATGTCAGAAGCTTTTTACTCTTGGTTAGCAGCAGAGTGACAACATTTAAAGAAGGTAAAATATTTAAGTATTTTATAAATATTATAAGTATATGATAGAAATATATACTTCAATCATATATTTGCATAATTAAATGTTATATAAATATAATAAATATTTTTTAAATATTTATTAAATATTTTAGGGTGCTTGTTTCTCAAGAGACACTTGTGCCCGACACTGGGAAGATGCAAAGATGAAAAAGACAGAGCTCTGGCTTCAAGGCTCTCCCAGTGTAGTTGGAGGGTGGGGGGCAAGGTGGGTGGGAGAGACACAGACCTCAACACTTGCTGTGCAGGGTGACAGATGTAACTGCACAGGGACCTCTGGCCGAGGGGCACAGAGGATGCAGACCACAGTGGGAAGGATTCTGGGAGGGTGTCAAAGAGGAAGGAATACAGGCTGGCTCCGGAAGGGTGAGGATATTAGTTCAATTAAATTCTGCTTTTCTAGCTCCAGAGGTGGAGGAGAAAGCAAAAGCAGGGGCAGTTTCCGGCTCTTGCCATACACTGAATGGGTGAAACAGTTCCCTCGTTCGTGTATTCAACAGTTGATTATTAAGTGTCTGCTCTGTGTCTCAGGAGCTGTTCTACCATTGGGGACACAGCAGGGAACAAAACACAGTCCCTGCCCCTAAACAAGTGTGGAGAGTCATGCTATGGAGAACACATAAGTGGGAAGATTAGCCAGCTGTTGCAATAACAACAAAAAATGTAATGGGTTAAACCCAGAAGGGGCTAGTTTCCCAATCATGTGCAAGATTCCTGGTCAGTGGGGAAGGCTCATTCAGGGACCCCATCTGGAGCACGCAGCCCCCAGTTTCTTGTGGTTGACTCCATGCCATAGGCTGGAAGGCGAAAGAGGAGGCTTGTGGGCGGGTCTTACCTCAATGCCTGAAAGTAGGTGTGTCACTTGTGCTCACATTCCATTGGCTAGAACTTGCTCACATGGCCACACCCAACTGCAAGGGAGACTGGGAAATGTGGTCCAGACACCTGTCCAGGGAGACGCAGAGGGCCTGAATCTTGGTGAACTGCTTGGAGTCTGCTCTCTGGGTAAGGGGTAAGGAGTGTGTGGCGTTGTTAATTTATACAGCAACGCTTAATGACTCCTGCCTTACAGCATCCAGCGGGGAAGACAATGTAGGGATCTCAGAGGGGAAGGAGAGTGTTACAGTTTCCCCAGACCAAGCATATAGCACTCTCTGATGACTGCAGAAGGGGTGAGGTTGTTTGGGGCACCGGAGGCTGCACAGTCCCTGGGTGTGCTTTTGATCTCCTGGGAGAAGAGACAGCCATCAGCCTGTCTGCTTATGGTCTTGTGCAGTCCTGCTACTTATTGAGAGTAACCAGGCTGTCGGGGACTTGGCTGCCCAGACACCAGGTATCTACAATCCTTTAGAAGTCCAGGAGCCAGTTGTGCTCTTGAATTTCAACACTAACATTAGGAAAGTAGCTGAAAGCAGGGGGTAGCATTGTGCTGAGCCTGTTTCACGTCAGCATGTGCTCTAGAAATGGAAGGAGGGAGCGTTGCTTCAGGGGCAGGCTGACCAGGGCGGCTTCTTGGAGGAAAAGGGAGTTGGGCTGGACTGACGGAACGTCTGGAAGTTCTGCTTTCCTCCTTTGTCCCTGTGCTTCTTTCTCCACCTCCCTGCCGCATCTCCAGGGTAATCTCTTCTAGGTCTGCCCAACCCAGCGACAACCTGGCTGCCCCAGGCTTCTGGAACTTGGTCAGGAAGCATGCACAAGCTCTATCTACCCCATGCAACCAGGATGTCATGTCTGGCTATGTGTCTCATTTCTGATTAGGAGCCCAAGGAATAAACCAAGGTGTTCGGGATGGAGGAAGCTTCCTTCCCTGGTTTCCTGTCTTCCTCCCATGTGGTAGAATCCCATTTTTCATTTTTAAACCTTTAAAAACTTATGCTCAGCTTAGCTGAAAAGAGCAAACCAAACATCCTTTGTGAAACATAACTTCCAAATCACGGTTTGTGTCCATTCGCTGTGACCACACAGATGCCATAAGTTTGCATGTGTTTCATTTCGCTTTTTTAATTTTACTCCACTGCTCCCCAAACCTCAGACCCCTGAGATCTTCCCCCAGAGAAACCAGACAACAGCAAGAAATCAGCAGGTCGTGTGTTTCTTTGCCACGTTGCTTCGCTACTTCAACCTTTGTCCTACCTTTCTGTTCGGTACCTGCCTCCTGAACATGGTGTTTGAGCACGGACCATGGAAGCCACACAGCCTGTGTCGGATCCGAGCTCTGCCTTTTACCACCTGTGTGACCTTGGGCACCTTGCTTAACCTCTCCAGGCCTCTAAGATGGGGGTGATAATGGTGCCTGCCTCCCAGGGTGCTGGAAGGAGGAGTTAGTGTGTCTGAAGTGCTTAGGGTGGGTGGTACCCAGAGCACCACAGAGGGTTATAATTGTGTTGTGGTTCTTGCTGTTATAATGGAGCCTCCTGCAGGATTAAAGCAAAAGGAGGAGTGGAATAAGCCGACACACAGGGTTCCAAGGCTCTGGGTAAATCACAGCCCAGCGTGTGGGGCCTGCCTTCTAGTCCCTCATGGGAGGAAGGAGCCACCAACTTCCTCAGTGCTCCTGTGGCCATGGTGGCTGCAGTGGGGGGATGGCCTGAGGAGGAAGTGGGCAAGGGAAAGGCCCAGAGCCTGGAACCGGGACCTTTTGCTGGGGTTCCCCACACAGAGCTGAGGTGAAGGAAGGAGACAAGGGGATCCCCCGAAGTGGATGGTCAGCCTCATCTGTGACCCCACTCCGTTTGCTCTGAAAGGGAAAGACCCACGTGGACCACCTCTGTGCTTCTGTGTGCTTGGGTCATCCTCTAGTTCCTTGGGAAGCGTTTCTTGGCAAAACTCTGAACCAGTCAGCTCAGGCTAGTTATGCTGTGGTGACAAACAGCCCCGCACTGCAGTGGGTTGTGCACACACGGCACTGCACACGGTAATGTGAGTGTATTACTCACGCCGCCTGTCAGCTGAAGCTCTTTACAAAAACATTTCACTCTGCAATCCGGGCTGAAAGAGCAGCACCCGGCTGGGGGCAGAGGGAAGGGAGAGAGATGGCAGAATGCCAGGACGGGAGCCGAAAGGGTTTACTCAGAGGTGGCAGGTGTCACTTCCCATCACATTTCATTGGCCAAGCAGGTCAGATGGCCAGGTCAGACTCAATGGGATGGAAAGTATGATCCTCCCGCCAGCATGTGACTAGCAGGGAGGGGTAGTGACTATTTTGAACAACTGTTACCATCTACTGCATCCCCGATCCCCTTCTGTGCTGCACCAAGGTGACGAGAAGGCTTTGCGCCGTCTGGGTCACCACTTAGCTTCATCAGGGACCCTCAGAGGCCAGATGTGTGTCTGGCGGGTGGGGGCAGAGAACCGGCAGAAGAGACGTTGGCTCAGGGGATATAGGAGACGAAGGAGCAGGGCACGGGGTAGATGGAGGCTAGTCCCGCCTCCAGGCTCAGCCCTGCCCCTTTATGGCTGAAATTAGCCACCTGGCTGGGGCACACTGGCTGCTTTTTCATTAACCTGCACCCTTGAAGATGGCGGCAATGACACATTCATGGGGTGGCATTTTCCTGCTGGCCGCCAAATAGCAGAAAACCAGTCGGCCCCATCTGTAGAAGAGGAGCTGTGAGACAGCGGCGGATGGTGTGGTCTGGCCCCTACCGGAAGTGACTGCCTGGTACTTGGCCTGAGCCACTTGGCCGAGTTTCGGGGGGCAGCCCCACTTCACTCCCTGCCTGTTCCCTATGCCGGACTGACCCCTGGCTTTTAGAAAGGCTGGCCTGTCGAACTCAGTTAGGATTTCTTCTTGCCCTGAGCAAATCTCCCACTCTTAGGGCTGAGGTTTTAGGCCAAGTAGTTGAATCGGATAGATACGCTTGCACTTGGGAACGGAGCCCATCTCGTGGGCACACGCGGTGAATGTTGTGTTGATTGGTGTTGATGATTATCACCACTGGACTAGGGGGACCTTTTAAACCAAGGAGGGGAGAGATTCTAGATGAGTCCTCCTGGGCAGTGGAGATCTGTATGTACAGGAGGGCAGAGTGTCACCCAAATTGCCTTTGAGATCCACACGGGAGATTTGCTTTCTGTGCTCTTGGGTTTGACCCTTTCACCAACTGACCCATTATCCTAGAATGAGATTGAACCTGTATTTGGACCAAAATGTATGAAGTCCATAAAAAGGTAAGGAATGATTATTATTAAAGTCAGGGTTGGTGTGGAGAAGGCAAGCTCTTGATATTTTATCAGGGAGCAAGTACTGCCTCGTGAGTGAGTCTTGCGCTCTTGTCAATGCAAACCTCTTTTGAGAGCATGAGCTTTGGAAAGGCTGACAGTTCTAGGTTTTTATTCTGTCCCTGTCACCTTCCAATATCAGGCAAGTTACTTAACGTCTCTGTGCTTCGGTTTCCTCATTTGCAAAATGGGAACATCTGCAACACAGCTTTTGGAGGATTGATGAGTGAACTCAGGTAGGGACGTGGGACAGTGTTGCCTGGCACAGAGGAAGCACTCAGCATCGTGCTATTGTGACTTAGAATAAGAAATATATCCATGGTCTTCATTCCCTGGCACAGAGCTCCTAAGACCTTTGAAATTTCCTAAGTGACAAGAGCCATAACTGTGTCTTGAGATTCAAAACAAGCCCTTTCAACCACACCTGAGTTCATGTCCATGTGGTGACTTTTGGAAAGTGCCTAAGGATGGAGACTGGTTGCCAGGGAGACCAACCCTACGATTGGAGCGTTGGAACTTTGGGTTCCACCCCCAACCTCTGGGAAGGGTTGAGTCAATCACTGATGGCCAATGAATTGATCAGTCATGTCTGTGTAATGAAGCCTCTGTAAAAAACCCAAAAGGACTGGATTCAGAGAGCTTCCTGTCGGTGAACACATGGAGACTGGGGAGACTGATGCGCTCAGAGAGCACGGAAGCTCTGCACCCCTTCCTGCGTACCTTGTCCTATGCATCCTTTCCATCTGGCTGTTCCTGAGTTGTAACCTTTTATATAAACCACTGATCTTGTGAGTAAATGGGTTTCCTGAGTTCTGTGACTCACTGTAGCAAATTAATTGAACCCAAGTGGTTGGAACCTCCAGTCTGCAGCCGATCGGTCACAAGCACAGGTGACAACCTGGACTTGTGATTAGTGTCAGAAGTGGGGGGCGGAGCCTGAGGGGGGGAGTCTTATGGGACTGAGCCCTTAACCCGTGGGATCTGACACTGTCTCCAGGTACATGGGGTCAGAATTGAGTTAAATTGTAGGACACCCAGCTGGTGTTGGAGAATTGCTTGGCGGTGTGGAAAAAACAGACATTGGGATTGCTGTCAGGATGGAAGTAGCTCTAACATCCTAGTGTTGTCTCCTGGACAAAATGAAGACGATTATGGGGAAAAGCTATCACAGTGTCTGAGTGTAGTAAGCACTCAGTAAATACTAGCAGTTATAATTAGCTGCGGAGGTTGAGTAGCAGGCAGCTCAGACCTCAAAACCATCACTTCCTTCGGCACCTTGCTTCTGCAGGACTCCTCTGAGAAGTTAATTCATTCTGCTTATCTCACATTGGTCATTACCCATGGAGGTTTTGGTTAAAAAAAAAAAAAAAACTAACCGCAGTTTGTATCTTTCTGTTTTCAGTAATTCCCTTTTCAGCCTCCAAAATTGGGGTTGGTCCAGGAAAAACTTACATCACCAGCTAGTTTAACTCCAAGAACCTGATTGTACAACTTTGGTGAATTTGTTTCTGTTTTTTTGAAAATAGATTTTGAATCATAGTGGTGCATATATTTTTTAGCCTTCCTTTTTCACTAAAACATTTTATTATGAGCTTTCTCTGTGTTATTAAACATTTCAAAGACTTTATATCCAATGAACTGCGTGCTGAATGACACTTACGAAGCCGTCTGTAAGACATGGCCCCTGACATTGGCCCAGTGGTGAGACAGACACACACGCATTTAACCAGAAACGCAAGTCAGACAGTCCTAAGTGCTAGAATGTAAGTGCGCACTTTGAGGGCACCAGGAGTTTGTCCTGCTCTGAGACAATGGAACACGGGGGGAGGTTTTGACAGAGGTGGGAGGAGGATCTAGGACACATGGCCTTGGAGCAAGAGAAGAGGGAAATGGGTTGAGGGGGGAGGGGATGTCTCATCCCAGCACCAGGCCCTAGTGAGTGGCCTCAGCCTGTGTGTACAGTGACTGCCACCTTCAGGGCCTTTGCAGGTTCAGAAAACGTGTCTAAGGGAAAACAGTCCAACTCAACTGTTGCAGAGAGCTGGGGGCCTCTGCACAGCTACCCCTCTTTTAAGGGTGACTACAGAGGGGTCAGGCACCTCCTGGGCTTCCTGTCACAGGAAAGCTCTGCGTGTGGATTATTCATATTTGTGTCTGGAGCTCCCACCTTCCTTTCCAGCTGTTTCTGCCTCCTTCTGCCACCCTCCATGAATAGCTGCTCTCTGGAAGTTCTGTAGCCGAAAACAGATTTATACTGACGTGTGAAAGACTAACACCCCCGTAAAGTACTGCTCCCGGCCATGAGGGTGCGCATCGCAGTAGAAATAAAGTTATTGTACTGATGTTACAGGGGTGGAGCGCCAGGCCTCAGCCAGCAAAGAGTGGGAGTTAGTTTGTCCTGGCTGTCCTGAAATAGCAGAGCAGGGGGCACCTGCTCTAGTTAAGGCGCATCTGGCCTCTAGCATCCTCCCCACGCCCACCACCCACCCAGGCTGGCTGACTTCCCGAGGAGACTACTTAGGTTGACGGTGAAGTTTCATGATGCATCTCTTTTTTTTTTGTTTTTGCGGCACGCGGGCCTCTCACTGCTGTGGCCTCTCCCGCTGCGGAGCACAGGCTCCAGACGCGCAGGCTCAGCGGCCACGGCTCACGGGCCCAGCCGCTCCGCGGCATGTGGGATCTTCCCGGACCGGGGCACGAACCCGTGTCCCCTGCATCGGCAGGCGGACTCTCAACCCCTGCGCCACCGGGGAAGCCCTATGATGCATCTCTTGCCCGATCTCGCCTGTTCGGGGCAGTCTCTCCTAGGTTATCGCCACGTGGACGCCCCCCCTTCCCAGAAGAGGAGTAATGGCTGCATCCCCATCTGGCACAACCTGCCCCCTTTCTCTTCTCCTCCTCTGCACTCACCGTGTCACCCCACCTCTGTGCTGTTCTCAGGGGCTCAAAGCCCACTCCTCTGGGCCTGTCAGGTCTTCTCATCTTCTTTGTTGTCCATTTCATATTTTCCTGTCTGATTTCCCTAGCTGGCTGAGAGGGTAGAGCTTGTGTCTGATACAATATCCGTGGTCCCCATAGCCTAGCAGAGGGCAGGGCCACCGCTCAGCTGGTTGATCACACCTCACACTTGTGCAGAGAGACGGCCTGGTCTGGAAAGACTCAGAGAGTGGGCTTTGAACACAATGGACCGAAACTGAAACCCACCCCTTTGCTTTCATCAGCTGTGAGGTCTTGGCAACACTGCTCAATCCTCTACCTCACTAAGCCTTGGTTTTCTCAACCGTGAAATGGCTTCATAATTGTAACGATGACTAACTGGAACTGCATACAGTAGGCGCTCATAAAAAGTTAATTGCCTCTTCCCCTTCTCTGACTGCCCACCTTCCCCCTTGGCATAGGTCTTGGGGTCAGAAAACCTGGATTTGCATTTAGTTCTTCTGCTTAACTAGCTCTGGGAACTCAAGCAAGGTGTTTGACTCCTGGGCCTCACTTTCATCAACCACAAATAGGGTTAAAAATGCCTCCAAGGGGCTTCCCTGGTGGTGCAGTGGTTGAGAGTCCGCCTGCCGATGCAGGGGACGCGGGTTCGTGCCCCGGTCTGGGAAAATCCCACGTGCCGCAGAGCGGCTGGGCCCTTGAGCCATGGCCGCTGAGCCTGTGCGTCCGGAGCTTGTGCTCCACAACAGGAGAGGCCATAGCAGTGAGAGGCCCACGTACCACAAAAAAAAAAAAAAAAAAAAAAAGATGCCTCCAAGGAAATTGTTATGTGGAATAGACAAGAAAACATATCTGTCAATTTGATTACTATGTGTCTTGGAATGTTCCTCCTTGGGTTTATCCTGCCTGGGACCCTCTGCGCTTCCCGGCTTGGGTGGCAGGGAAGCTTTCGACTATAATCTCTTCAAATATTTTCTCTGGTCCTTTCTCTCTCTCTTCTCCTTCTGGGACCCCTATAATGCGAATGTTGGTGCGTTTAATGTTGTCCCGGAGGTCTCTTAGGCTGTCTTCATTTCTTTTCATTCCTTTTTCTTTATTCTGTTCCATGGCAGTGAATTCCACCATTCTGTCTTCCGGGTCACTTATCCGTTCTTCTGCCTCAGTTATTCTGCTATTGATTCCTTCTAGTGTAGTTTTCATTTCAGTTATTGTATTGTTCATCTCTGTTTGTTTGTTCTTTAATTCTTCTAGGTCTTTGTTAAACATTTCTTGCATCTCTCCATCTTTGCCTCCATTGTTTTTCCGAGGTCCTGGATCATCTTCACTATCATTATTCTGAACTCTTTTTCTGGAAGGTTGCCTATCTCCACTTCATTCGGTTGTTTTTCTGGGGTTTTATCTTGTTCCTTCACCTGGTACATAGCCCTCTGCCTTTTCATCTTGTCTATCTTTCTGTGAATGTGGTTTTTGTTCCACAGGCTGCAGGATTGTAGTTCTTGCTTCTGCTATCTGCCCTCTGGTGGATGAGGCTATCTAAGAGGCTTGTGCAAGCTTCCTGATGGGAGGGACTGGGTGGTGGGTAGAGCTGGGTGTTGCTCTGGTGGGCAGAGCTCAGTAAAACTTCAGTCGTCTTGTCCACTGATGGGTGGGCCTTGTTGGTTGTTTGGCCTGAGGCAACCCAGAACTGGAACCTATAGGGGCTTTGTTGGGGCTAATGGTGTACTCTGGGAGGGCTCACGCCAAGGAGTACTTCCCAGGACTGCTGCTGCCAGTGTCCTTGTCCCCACGATGAGCCACAGACACCCCCTGCCTCTGCAGGAGACCCTCCAACACTAGCAGGTAGGTCTGGTTCAGTCTCCTTCGGGGTCACGGCTCCTTTCTCCTGGGTCCTGGTGCGCACAAGACTTTGTGTGTGCCCTCCAAGAGTGGAGTGTCTGTTTCCCCCAGTCCTGTCAAAGTCCTGCAGTCAATCCTGCTGCCCTTCAAAGTCCGATTCTCTAGGAATTCCTCCTCCCGTTGCCGGACCCCCAAGTTGGGAAGCCTGACATGGGGCTCAGAACCTTCACTCCAGTGGGTGGACATCTGTGGTATAATTGTTCTCCGGTTTGTGAATCACCCACCCAGCGGTTATGGGATTTAATTTTATCGTGATTGCACACACACACCCCATCTCACTGCAGCTTCTCCTTTGTCTGTGCATGTGGGGTATCTTTTTTGGTGAGTCTCCAGTGTCTTCCTGTCAATGGTTGTTCAGTAGTTAGTTTTGATTCTGGTGCTCTCACAAGGAGTGAGCGCACATCTTTCTACTCTGCCATCTTGAACCCAGTCTCAAGAAAACATATTCAAACATATCTGAAACCTGGCAGAGATGCAAGAGTGAGCTGAATACTACTGCATCCATTCATTCACATGTATACATAGCTAGCATCTGTTGAGCCCTAAGCTCAGATAAGACCAAATTCTGCTCTTAAAAGGGTCATTTGGGTAGCTGAGTGGGTTGAGGCAAGAGTGGAAGAAACAAGGCAAAGTGCTTTCGCGAGTGCTTTGTAGTTCTCACGGCATTCCTGTGCAGAGTCTTGCTCTGGGAGGGGCGCCCCATATTCAGGACTCCTAGGGAGATGTTCCTGGGGGACTCAGCTTTGGGGTTTTTCCCCAAAAGGGAAAGCTAACTGTCACCTCTGAGCACTTCTGAAGCACTTCCCAGATTTGCTCGGCTCTGGAAGCTCCCAGACAGCTTCACCACCAGGAACAGTGACAGCATCGTCGGTGTGAACGTGTGCAAAGCCATGGCAGGTGTCAATAAATAGGGTTCTAATCTGGCTCCCTCAGTAACTTGCTGTGTGACCTTTAGCAAGTCACTCAATGTCTCTGGGCCTCCTGTGAAAAGGGACCCCTGACCTCACCAGGCAAGAGATGGATATAAAATGCCTTAGAAGGACGAAGCCCCACACAGAGAGAAGGCGCTGTTCTTGGTTTGCCTTGCCCCAGACATCCCAAGCACTTGGTTATAAAACCTCACCATAGTGGAGGAAAATACATGTTGTTCAGTGTCCCATGCAGCCCCGCTGGCCACTTGGGAAGCCACAGTATAATGCCTGTCCCACCAACTTCTCCTTCCTGCCCAAACTATTTAAGGAAGCAGTCAGAGGTGAGACCTTCTGGAAAGTTCTGTAGAAATGGACTGGTGACTTCGGTGTTTTTTGTGTGTCCGTCTCCCTGGATCTGTTGAGAAGCAGCGAATCGTTTGCTCTGCCTTTACTGGCAGTCCTGAGCCTGTTGCACACATGCTGTGTGCTTATTGCTGTCTCAGCCTTGGCTTTCACAGCGGAAACTTTCAGGGAACTTCCCGTCTTGGGGATGTTCCTTTCATGTAGTCACTGTTCCCGGTCCAAGGTTGCCCTGGGCAACCCCCAGGTGAGATCCAGTTCCTCATTTCTAGGCCCTACCCTTGAAATCTTAGAGCCTTTGGCCCCCAGTTATTGGGGAAACTCCCTGTGTACCGGGCCCTGTACCAGACTCGCTGTGTATCAGGCACAAGGTGGGCATTCATGGAAGCTGTTCCTCTTGTCTTCACCATGGCCCTAGGAAGCAGGTGCTAGACCCCTATTTTGCAGCTGAGGGAATTGTGCCCAAGGATGGAACAGGGATTGAACCCGGGCCGTCGACTCCACGTTCAGAGCGGCTTCCTCTGGGCCAGGTTGTTTCTTGTCTCGCCTCTCGTGGTCCTCATGCTCGTGGTGCTCCAAGTCAGGGAGTGATGGGGGGTGCCCCTTGGGAGATCGAGCAGAACATCACCAAGTATATGTAAGGACTTTGGAATCGCCCTCAGAGTCTGAGGCCTCAGCTGAGATTATGCCCAAGAGCTTTATGTTTATTGCACAGAAGAGAAAGCTGGAGAGAAAGGGGCAGACAGAGGCTGGACGGCTTCAATAAGGACAGCCATGGAGAAGACTCAGTGGGGTCACCTGAGTTCCGGGCCTCTTAACAGTTCACCCTCTTGATGACCATCGCAGGTGGGTTTGTCTCTGAGCCGCGGTGTTGGTGGCGCACCAGAGCCCGATCATTCCAGCCCGTGAGACTGCTCTTCCCAGCTCTGCGCTTGAAATCAACATGGTGGGACTATTTACATCATGGAAATTGGCAAGTGCCATAAAATTGGGGCTTTCTTTCCCTGGAGAGCCGGTTGTTAAACATTACCAGCACACCACTGCTCAGTTTCCTCGTCTATAAAATGGGGACAGTAGTGCCCACCTCATGGAACCATTGGGAGGGGATGTGTGTGTGAGCATTTTGCAGGCTAAAGCATGATGTGTGTGTGTGTGTAGATGTGATGTGTGTATTTATGTAGTTTGTTGTAATTCTTACACAAAAAGCTGTCTCTTTAAAAAGGGGTGGGGCTGTATCTTTGCAGAAACAGGAAATAAGTTGGAACCATGGAGTGGTACAGCAGGTGTGGCATAGATTCCCCGAGGAATCGGGAGTAATGTGAGACTATAAACCGATCCTGGGATAACATTTGAGATCTTGAGGTCCTCTGTAGTGGAAGCCTGAGGGGCTCCTTCGTACTGGCTTCAGGGTTCCAAGGACCAAAGTCCTGTCAGTCATTGAGAAGACATGGTGGAGTCCACAGTTTTCTTTGTGGCAGTGGCAGTGGCTGTAGTTTTGAAAGAGCCGACACATAGGCAGCCCTGGATGTAAAGGCTGCTTTGTCGCTTACTAGCTGGTTGAACCTGGGCAAGCTCCAGAGCCTTTTTGAGCTCGGTTTCCTCATCTGTGACATATGGGTTTGGGGAGACCCGTGGAGAGGGGCTTGTGGGTCTTGGCATCCCTGGACTGTATGTTGAATTTGTGTTGGTTCCGCTCTCTCCTGGGGCTCCCTCAGAACTCCGTTTTCACAACACTGTCTTAGGATTCCAGGTGGACCCCTGGTCTGCAGAATGTGGCTCAGGGGTTGGTACAGGAAGCTTCCTCTGTGCAGCCCGACCTAGAATGTTCTCCCTGTGCCTCTTCCTCTACTGAGTTATGACATGGAATATTTATTGAGAACTTTGCTGGGTACAATGAGAGATTCTAAGGAAGTGGGATGCTGAGAGCAACCATTCCCTGAGCCCTTTATATGAATTAACTCATTTAATCTGTATATCAGCTCTAGGATACAGACACTATCATGAGGCAGATTAAAAATAGCTGTGCTTTTTTTGACACTCCTCCCATCAAGAGGTGGGGGGCTATGGCTCCTCTCCTTGAATCTGAGTCAGGCTGGGACTGCTTTGGGCAATAGAATAAGGCCAAAGTGACACTATGGCAGTTCCATGTGCAGCTTTTTAGAGAACTGGCAGCTTCTGCTTGGACTCTGGGAGCCCTGAGTTGCCATGTAAGAAGTGTGATGACTCTGAGGCCACCATACTGGAGAGGCCCAGAGATATATGGACAGGGAGAGAGGCCCAAGGAGGCCTGCTGAGTCTAGCCTTCCAGCTTTGCCTGCCAAGGCACGGGCATGATTAAAGGCTTCCTGGACCCTCTGGACCAGACCAGTCCCCCGCTGAGTATCAGCAAGTGACCTAGTCAGTGCTAGGAGCAGCAGAAGAGTCTTCCAGCAGAGCCCTGCCCAAATTCCTGACCCAGGAAATCATGAGCTACAATAAGATGGTGGTTGCTTTATGCCACTAAATTTTGCAAGTAGTTTATTGCACAGCAGTAGATACCAGAACAAGTACTATTCTATTTTACAGATGAGGAAACTGAGGAAAAGAGAAGCTAAGTGGCTTGCTCATGGTCACACACTAGTAAGTGGCGGGGCCAGGATTTAAACCCCAGCAGCCTGGCTCCCCAGCACATTCTTGGCGCTGTGTCATACTACTTGCTCTTAACTTGAAAACATGGCTCTGCTCTCAGGGAAACTTCTATCTCCTTTGGGGTGCAAGGATCACACACACTACATAATTAGAGAATCGCGTGAGACATTTCACTTATTCTTTTACTCAATTTAAGAACACTAGACCCTAGGGATACAGAGGTGATGATATCAAGAAAATGTTAGGATTTTACTGCCCTCAGAGGAAGGACCCCACCCCACCCCAACGCTGGAGGGTGAGTGAGACCCCAGGGGGCCACCTCTGGGGAGTGAGGACATGTGAGCTGTGTCTTGAAGGATGAATAGAACTGTCCCGTTTGGATGAGGGAGGAAGAACATGTGAAGTGGTGGGACGGGATGTGCAAGGACTTGGAGTTTCAGGATGTTGGGGTCCGTCCAAGGGACGTGGTGTCAGCTGGAATGTAAGGTGTGCGGAGGGAGGGACAGGCAGAGAATGGGACCACTGGCCAGAGCTGATCACAGTGGGGCGTGCACCCAGGTCTTGCCGCTCAGCCTTTATCTAAATGGCCACAGAGAATGGGGCCAGGCTGGGGGTGGTGGGGAGGAGATCTGATGCTCCTTTTAAACAGAAGTCCCATGCCACTGGGGGCAGCATGGAGGCTGGAATGCAGGGGAGACCTCCGGGGGCGAACACCAGAGGGCACTCGGCAACCATTTAGGGGCAGCATGTGGGGCGTGGAGAGGAGGGGCCCTGGCCAGAGATATCCAGGAGGAAGACTGACAGCCCAGTTGGCAGAACTGGTTGAGGAGGGAAGAGGAGCCTATGTGTCGGGGACCTGTGGCAGCGTCACCCCAGATCCAGGAGAAGGGTGGTTGGAGGGGGTGACAGCAGGGAACACGGGGAGCCACCGTGCCAGCGAGAAAGAAACCCACCACCATCACCCCGGTGCCTGGAGCAGTGCCTGGCACATAGTAGGTGCTCAGTAAATATTTGATGAATGCAAATTGAATAAAGCCCTGGGTCCAGGCCTCTGGACGGAGGGCAGAGCCTGGGGTAGAGATCTGAGAGTCTCCAGGGGTGAGATGCTAAGCCTGCATTGTCCCTCTGTGATGGTCATGTCCTGTGGGTTCAAGAGGCCCGTTTCCACCTCTGTGCTTAGAGATAAGCCCACTCTTCTTACTGGGCGGTAAAAGTGCCATGTGGTAGTTAAAGGGGAACTTGAATTAGATGACGGCCTGGAGAAACCTAAGACTCTGAATCTAATTGCCGGAGGACTTTGAGCCCTGACCCCTAGTAGGTCACGGGAACGTCCCTGTGCCCACAGAGATGCTTCTTGTGGCAGCAGCAGTCGTGTTCCTTTCCCTGTCCAGGGGCATTTATGGTGATTCAGGAGAGCTCCCAGCCCTATGCCTGCCGGGGATTTGGGGAATGGGGGCGGTTCTATAAATAACACCCCTTTCTTCCACTCCTGCGTTCAGAGCCAGTGAGGAAATAGAGGGTCAGAACATCAGCTTTCCTACTGATGGACTGATTTGAAGGAAGCAGTTTGACCTACAGCTGAATTCAAGTGCCCTAGCATCACGCCCCTCATGGAATTTGTTCCCTGAAACTGCAGGCCTCCCCCTGGCAAGGGCCAAGCCTGCCCCAGGGCGCTTACACCGGGGCAGGCGAGAAGAAAGCTGCCTCCTGAGGCCAGCTGGCTTGGTCTTTACCAGCAGGTGTTTCAGGAGCATCTCAAAGCAAGTGAAATGTCAGTTGACTTGAGACTGGTCCCTTGTTCTTGACTCCACACTCAGTGGCTCTGCGCTGCTGGGGAAGCGGACTGGAATGTGATTCCTGTGAGGCTGAGGTCGTGGATTCTGAGTCCTAGCGGACACTCCGGTCTGGCATTCAGTTCCGTTCCAGCGCTGATGTCGGGCACCCACCACGTGCAGGCAGCTCTAGGTGTCGGCATCCACAGGGCCCCTGGGTCCCTGCCGGTTGTCCTAGGAGCACAAGCTGGTTCTCCCTCTGGTGCTGGGTTTCTGAAACTCAGTACTCGACATTTGAAGCTGGATCATTCTTTGCTGTGAGGGGCTGTCCTGTGAGCTATAGTATGTTTAGCAGCATCCCGGGCCTCTGCCCGCTAGATGTCTGTAGTACCAACCCCTCCCCATTCCCCCCAACAACCTAAGATGTGTCCATGCACTGCCAAATGTGCCCTGGGGGGTAGATTTGCTCCTGGTCAAGCACAGCCGACTAGTTCGGCAACCATGAGCCACGTGAGACTACTGAACACTACAGATGCGGTGAGTCTGAACTGAGATGAGCTATAAGTGTAAAATACACACCAGATTTTGAACACTTCGTATGAAAAAAAGAACGTGATGTGTCTCAGTAATTTTTTTATATTTACGGTTTGTTGAAATGATACTATTTTGAATATGTTGCGTTAAATAGAATATATTATTAAGATGAATTTTACTATTTACTTGTTTCTGTTTACTAACATGGCTATGAGCAAATTTTAAATTGCACACGTGCCTCGAATCATATTTCTACTGGACAACAGGGTCTAGAGAGCCAGCGGCCCGGTGTGCTGGGTGAGGTCACGGGCTGCAGAGTCAGGCTCGCTGCAGGTCACATCCTGGTACCACTTCCCAGCTCTGTGACCTTTGGTGAGCCACTTAACCTCTCTGGGTCTCACAGCTCTCATAAGTGGCAGTCACGTTCTTCTAGACCGCAGATAAAAGTTCCGAAACTCTGAGGTGGGATGAACTTTATAAGCTCCTGAAGTTGAAGCTGGGTTGTTTTCTGGGTGGGGTAGTTTCTCGATGGGTCCTCCCGTGGCCCTCGGGGCTGTTCTTGCGATCAGGGTGATGCCCTGGGCCACCTCCCTTTCCGCCTGTCCTTTCTGCTCCCAGAGAGAGCCATGTTTGTTCATGATGGGTACAAGCAAAGATGCCTCCCCGCCCCTACAATCTGAGTAGAGGAGCTGGCTGATTGCTTTCTTAGCCTTGCAGCTCGTTCCCTGTGGGTAATTCAAGCCCTGGGATGGCGGGCCTCTGCTCAGCATCTCTCCTCCACCCCTCCCTGTTCCTTCCCCCCAAACACCTCCCTGTTGCTTACTCTTTATTTAGTCTTCCCCGCCATTTGGCAATTCGCACATCTGTCCAATGTCTCCCCTTCTATTTCGGCATCTGAACCTATAAATAGTTCCCAGGCAAAGTCCCATCTGCATTGTGACAATTCATTCTGTATTCCTTTTCCCAGACCGAAATCCTCATCTACACGGTTGCTGAATACGGAAGTGCACCATCCAATGAGAGGCATCTTTTCTTACAGCTTGGACAGTGTCGTGGCAGTGGCTGCAGATGTGGCGGCCAATGTGGATTCAGAGATAATGCTTTCAATAGTGGCAAGACCAGTTAAACACATGGGGTGATCCAGGCGAGGCCCTGGATCTGGGAAAGAAGAAAGGGCTGGCCCTTGCTTTCTGGGATCTTCACTCTGGGCCAGAGTCAGGCCTGTGAACACATCATGATGTGGTGTAGTCATGCTCTACAGTGGAGCGTGTGTCCAGCCCTGGGGCCAGAGGGAAGGGAGCATAGTTCTGTGCAGGAGGCCCTCTCCGAGGGTAACACGGGGCCTGCCTGGTGACTGAGGAGGTGTGTGACCCATGGGAAGGCGTCTCTGTTAGCTGACAGGTGAGGGAGTCACACTGAGTGCATTTGGGTGTGAAGCACCGGGATGCCCTCCCTGTGCCCCACGCCACCTCTGCTGAACAGAAGGTGACTAGTGCTCCAGGCTCCCAGGCTGGTGGCACCTGCTCATGGCTGGCTGTGCCCTCGGGCCAGTTACTTCAACTCTCTGAGCCTCAGTTTCCTTGCTTACGAGGATAATGGAGTTGTCATGACGATTAGAAATACAGAGGCTAGAACACAGTAGGCACTTGGTAAATGGTAGATGATATTATTATTGTTGTTGTTAAAACTTTGAAAATGATAACCCTCTGTTACTAATCAAGAGGCTCAGATCTGAGCAAAGCCCACACTGCGAAGTTGGAAGAAGCGGGCAGAACAACAGTCCAGGCTCAGAATCTAGATTCCAGAGAGCAACAGAATCAAACTGCAGAAAACACCCAGGCTAATCCTCTTTCACTGGGTGATGCTTCACCTTCTCTGGACTCAGTTTCCCCATCTGTGCAGTGAGGGAGTTTGAACCAGAGCTGGCTCTAAGGGCCCTTTCATTCTGACTTTCAATAGTTCCCCATCCACTGGGAGGCATAGTTGAGTGTGCTTGGGTCTAGTCGGGGCAAATTTGGGGTGTGGTAGAGAACTCAGTAAAAAGACATTGCTGCCTTTTACATCCTAAAATTGTTAAGATGAAATCAAGGGGAGATTGCACCTTATGCCGAGAACAACCAGCATAGATGGCCATGACTCATACCCAGGGCTGCCATGGACAGTTGCCCAGCTTGTGCACTGCTCAAAACTTCCGGGTAGGATTAAATCCGGCTGGCGTTCTGCTCGTCGGGTTGTGCAGTTTTGTGCAGGGCTGCAGCCACCTCTTTGCTCCCTTGCCAAACGCTGTAATGGGGCACTGGGAGCATTGGAAGTGGCCCCCTGCTTGGACCCCTGGCCATGGCTGCTAGGTCGTCCCCTGTTCCTTTCCCATTGGCCTCTAGTCAAAGGTACATAGGGCAAAGGCTTGCTGTGCCCGAACTCTGAACAGAAGGCCCTGCAGCAAGTCCTGCCCCCAGGGGCCCATGGCTGATGGGGGAGACTGAGGGCTAAGGAGGGATAATGTACACTGAGAGGCTTCAGGGCTGGTGGGGGTGTGCGGGATTTACAGAGGACAGGCTGGTAAATAGACAGGGAAGGGACTCCAGGGCCAGCCAGTGAACCAGGGGCTAAGATGCCCACCCTGGACCAACAGTAAGAGCCAGGGACAGAGAAAGGGAACTGCTTTCAGCACATTTGCAGATCATCATCCCCTCCCAGATCCCTGAGCTCTAACTCGCCCCCCTGCCCTCCACTCCCCACCCCAGACCTTCCAGACCTCTGTGTCATCTTTGGCGGAGGGGCTGCTATTTCTCCCTCAGGGCCTGCCTGTGGGGTACCACTCAGCCTCTGCACAGCCAGCGGCAGGGCCCGGGAGGGCCTCAGTTACTCGTATCCTCACTTGGCCGTTAGAGAAGTCAAGTCTCAGAGACTTGAAGGCTTTGGTCTCCAGGCTTGTGGGGGATGGAACCAGGAGCCCCTGCCCGGTCGGTACCATCCGGGTTTGGGCTTTGCCTGGAACGGGCACAGGAGTTTGCCCTGCTCCGAGCTCCAGTCGTTGTATGGCTGGGCAGCAAGTCAGCTCCAAGAGCACAGGAGATCTGCTGCCTGGCGCTGGCCTGTTTGCTCTCACTTCTCCTGGCAACTCTCCTTCTGCTTGAGCCAGAGCTTCCGGAAGCCCTAGTCCAGCAGCACCCTTCCTTCTGGAGGGGGTAGAGCCATTCTCCCATTTCACAGGTGACCCAGCTGCACTGCAGCAGCATCTTGAAGTAAGTGGTACCAGAGCTGGGCCTGGAACCATGGGGTCCCCTGGACTCCAGAGAAATTGCCACTCTCCCCACTTCCACCCCTGGGAATGGGGCAAGTAGTTTTCATCTATCACAGAAAATTGGGCCTGATGATAGCAGCAAACAGTCCTTTTTCCTCCTCAGCCACAAACTGTCCAGGTGGTGGCTCCCTTGGCAACCATGGTGTTGCCGTGCAGCGGTGGGTCCCACGAGCCAGAAGGCACCTGTGACCTTCCAAGTGGGGAAGGAGCTGAGGGGGCATGGGAGGGACACCTGGAAGAATGGGCCTGGCCTCACCTGTCCGGCCCGCAGGTGACCCCCCCCCCGTCCTGCTCCAGGTGTGAACCACTCCCCAGCCTCTGATCACATTGGCTTTCTATCCTCAGGCTCTGCATTCCTGGCCTTTTCTGTCAGGGACCCAGCTTGGTGACCTAGGGCCCCTTTTAGGAAGTGGGATCAGAATCCATTAGCATCTGTCTTCCAGCCCATTCAGGGTGATCCGTTTTAGAGAAGGTTGGCTTGACAGTGTCACATAAGGCTCTGGAGTGAGGCCACTTCCTGGGCCCAGACTTCCCCCAGCCAGATGTGACGGCCTTTTCTGAGAGGCCCGAGACCCGATCTCTTCTGCCAACACCGGCCCTTCCTGTGTCCCTCTGGGGACACTGTCCTTCCCGGGCAGTTCTCATCCATCCGGGAATGTGTCCATTCCATAAACGCACAGGCCTTGCTGAGTACAGGGTTTTTTCTTAGATAAAAATCAATGAACATCTCTCCCACCCTCACCCAACCAAATTTTCAATCATAAAAGAGGATGAGCGGGTTGTTTAGAATCTCTGCCCCTCAGGAAGGAGTTTTAGCTAGGTCCTGTGGCCAAAACCACCAGCCAGCCAGTCCCTGTCACCCTGCTCACCGTGAGGCTTCCTCTCGATTTCTAAATCCATTTCCCCTTGTTTCTACAGATATGAGCACATAAATATTTGTCAATGGTTGAATACATAATGTCCTAGCTAAAGAGTAACTCTGACCCAGCCCTTCAAATGAGGGTCATACCTGGAGATTTATGTATAATTCCTGTTGTCAACCGAACTGTGTTTGAAGAGAGATCTCTTAGGTTAACAAGGGCGTCTGCCAACAAGGAAGACGGTTTGCGTTTCTTGAGTAATCTGTACATTTCACAATTTTAATAACTGTTGGCGAGGCGTGTTTTCATTCGCGTTTTCGCGTGACCGTCTTTTCCTCATCAAAGCCCAGGGTCAGCTTAGGTGAACAGATGCTCATCCTTCCCTTGTTAGTAAAGACAAATCAGACCCTAAAGAAGGCACATGCCAGTAGCCATTCTCTGCTTAAAATGAACATGACGCAGAACGTCTCACTTGTCGATTTCACTCACCTCAGTCACTAGGAATGTGTGGTAATTAAGCCAGGCTTGGCTAAACTTTACCTTT
The DNA here is from genome assembly GCF_005190385.1 of Monodon monoceros. Classification (NCBI taxonomy): domain Eukaryota; kingdom Metazoa; phylum Chordata; class Mammalia; order Artiodactyla; family Monodontidae; genus Monodon; species Monodon monoceros. The sequence continues at coordinate 162,766,533 of NW_021703778.1, forward strand.
GGACCAACTATGAAGAAAATGTCTGCAGAGGGACTTAATAGTGCCAGTAAGATTGCACAGGGGACTTTGGTCTAGATAAGGATAATAACTGGTTAAAGACCCCTCATACATTAATTATAACAATAGATACTGCCAAATGCAAAGAAGAGTTGACTGTTCATTAAAGCAGGCTGGAAATATCCCTACTGAATCATTTATGCAGCACCGGTCGAGTGCTTACTATTTCGCAAACTTGGACAGTATTCATTCTTTTCATTCTTTTTTTTTTTTAATTTTTATTTATTTATTTGGTTGCGTTGGGTCTTAGTTGCGACAGGCAGGCTGCTTAGTTGTGGCAGGCGGGCTCCTTAGTTGTGGCTCACTGGCTTCTTAGTTGCGGCATGTGAACTCTTAGTTGCAGCATGCATGTGGGATCTAGTTCCCAGACCAGGGATTGAACCTGGGCCCCCTGCATTGGGAGCGCAGAGTCTTAATCACTGTGCCACCAGGGAAGTCCCATTTTTTTCATTCTTAACATAAAATTTGAAAGACCCTGTTCACAGATGAAAAGACAAGCTATAGTTGGGAGAAAATATTTGCAAATCACACATCTGACAAAGGCTTTGTAACTATAACATAAAGAACTCTCATGGCTTCCCTGGTGGTGCAGTGGTTGAGAATCTGCCTGCTCATGCAGGGGACACGGGTTCGAGCCCTGGTCTGGGAGGATCCCGCATGCCGCGGAGCAACTAGGCCCGTGAGCCACAACTACTGAGCCTCCGCGTCTGGAGCCTGTGCTCCGCAACAAGAGAGGCCGCGATAGTGAGAGGCCCGCGCACCGCGATTAAGAGTGGCCCCCGCTTGCCACAACTAGAGAAAGCCCTCGCACAGAAACAAAGACCCAACACAGCAAAAATAAGTTAATTAATTAATAAACTCCTACCACCAACATCGTCTTTAAAAAAAAGAACTCTCAAAATTAAAAGCAAGCAACCCAAATAAAAATGAGCAAAGGATCTGAATAGACATTTTTCCAAAGTATATATACAAATAGCCAATAAGCATATGAAAATATACTTGACATCACTAATCCTTAGGGAAATGGAAATCAAAACCACAAGGAGATACCACTTCACACCCACTAGGATGACTCGAATCAATAAGACAGACAAAGTACTGGCAAAGGTGTGGAGAAAGTGGAACCTCATCCATTGCTAGTGGGAATGTAAAATGGTGCAGTTGCTTTGAAAAACAGTCCCGCAGTTTCTTAAACATGTAGAGTTACTGTAGGACCCAGCAACTCCACTTCTAGGAATATATCCAAGAGAAATGGAAACATATGTCCGTATAAAAGTTTGTACACAAATGTTCAATGCAGTATTTTTTGTAGTAGCCAAAGAGTGGAAACAACCCAGATATCCATCAGTGATGAATGGATAAACAAAATGTGGTGTATCCGTCTAACAGAATATTATTCAGCCATAAAGAGGAATGAAGTGCTGACCCCTGCTGCAACACGGACGTGGATGAACATGGATGAACATTTAGCATGATGCTAAATGAAAGAAGCCAGACCCACAAGGACACATACTGTATGATTTTATGTATATGAAAAGTCCAGAACAGGCAAATCCATAGAGACAGAAAGTATATTAGTGGTTTCCAGAAGCTAGGAGGAGGGAGAGATGGAAAGTGACTGCTAATGGGTACAGAGTTTGTTTTGGGGGCTAATGAAAGTGTTCTAAAATTGATTGTGATGATGGTTGCACAGCTCTGTGAATGTACTAAGATCATCGTGCACTTTAAATTGGTGAATTGTATGGTGTGTGAATGATATCTTAATTAAACGGTTTTTAAAAATTCAACATTAAAAGAAACTGTCCAATTAGAAAATAGGAAAAGACATGAATAGACACTTGAGCAAAGAGGATGTACACACGGAAGGGCATTCAACATCTTCTTGAAATGCAAATTAAAACCACAATGAGATATCACTCTACACCTAGTGGAATGGCCACAATAAAAAATAGTGACAACACCCAGCTGGCGAGCATGGGAAGAAATTGAATCACTCCTTCATCGCTGGTGGGTCGTAAAATGGTACAGCCGCTCGGGAGAGTAGTTTGGCCCTTCCTTTGAAAATGAAGGGTAGACTTACCATGTGACCCAGCAGTTGCACTCTTGGGCATATACCCCAGAGAAAGGAAAATATATTTTCATGCAGAAGCATGTACATAAATGTTCCACGGCAGCTTTGTGCATAATAACTAAAAACCGGAAATTCCCAGATGTCCTTCAGTGGGTGAATGACCAAGGAAGCTATGGTACATCCAGACCATAGGTTACTACCCAGCACTAAAAAGGAACAGGATATCGATTCACTCAGTAACTTGGACGACCCTCAAGGAAATTATGCAGAGTGGGAAAAGCCCATCCCAAAGAATATGTACTGCGTGACTCCATTTACGACATTCAATAATGTCATCACAGAGATGGAGCAATTTGCTAAAAGCGCCATGCCTGGTGCTGGAGGTACCATGGAGAACAAAAGATACATACACCGTTCCTGCCTTGGCAGTTCATTTGTATTATTGAGTGATAAAATGGAATTTCTTAAAACAAAAAATCTTCTAACGGCTTTCGGTTCTTCATGGATAGCTGACGTTGAGATTGTAAATGCTAGAAGCCAGGCTGGCATGTGTAGACCCGGAGTCTCCACCTTGTCCCGATTCAGCCTTGATGGTGAGTCATGAGGTGAAAAGTTTCCTTTTCTCTAGGCAGGGACAGAGCCCCAGTGTTGTCACCTGTTGTCACCTTGGGACATAGCAGGTGGGTCTGGTCATTCTCTCTCCTCACTCTTTGAAAGCAGGATGGTTTAGACAGGGTCTGGCGTATTCCCACCGCGGTTTCTGCTGAGGAGGCTGGAAGCTGTATACAGTGGAGGAGTTGCTGCTCAAGGATGCAAAGGTGAGCAGAGGGGAGCCGGCATCTTTGTTGGGAGGACGCAGCCGGCAGTCGCTGACACAGGGAGCTTGTCAGCTGTGCCCACAGTGCTGGGAGGGGCACCGAAGCAGCATGAGTGAGAGGACTCTGGAAACCCATCGGCTTTTGAGAACAATTTACAGAGAGATTTAGCAAATTCAAGAAAAATTTAGAGAATTTACGTATATGCTCATTATAAATGCTCATATATGCTCATTATAAAAATCCCAGAAAAACGTAATACAGGAAGTGAAATTCAGTCCACTCTGTATGTGTGCATTTTCTTTTTTTTAATAATGGCTTTATTGACATGTTTTTATTCCATGTATTCAGTATCATACAATTCACCCATTTAAAGTATACGATTCAGTGGCTTTTGGTACATTCAGTTGTCTAGCCCTCACCAAGGTCAATCTGAGAACATTTTCAACACCTCAGAAAAGAAGCCCCGTGTTGCAGTGTGAACGTACTTAATGCCACTGAACCGTACACTTAAAAATGGTTTAAATGCTAAACTTTATGTTTTTCATAGTTTAGCACAATAAAAAAAAAAGAAACTCCATCCCCTGTCCCCTGTCCCCTTTCCCCTCCAGCCCTAAGCAACCACGGATGTACTTTCTATCTCTGGACATTTGGTTCACTCTTGATTCTGACACCAGGAGGCCTGGTCAGCCCAGCTGTCCTTCTCAGAGTCTTCCCTGCATGCCGGGCGCAGGGCTGGGCACAGTGTAGGTGATGGGCAAAGTGAGACCCGTTCCTGTTCTCAGTCTCACCGTCTGAGAAGCCTCGGCACACGTCCCAATGTGACAACATATACCCTGCTTCCTGAGCCAAGAATGTGTGATTAGGACAGTACCTCCTGTGTGTGGCTTTCCTGTGGGAGAGGGCAGGGTACCAGCAAGGCTTTGAGGCAGAAAGTGGACCTGGAGCTGATCCCTCAAGGCAGGGAAGCGGGAAGCTGGATCCTCCGTGCACGAGGAGACAGCACGAGCAAAGGCCCGGAGGCCAGCAATCCCAAGTCGAGGTTGGCAGGGTTGGCTCCTGCTGGAGACCAGGGAGAATCTGTTCAAGGCACTCTCCTGGCTTCTGGTGACAGCCAGCAATCCTTGGCTCGTAGCTGTATTCCAATGTCTGCCTCCATTCACATGGTCTTTTCCTCTCTGTGTCTGTGTCCCAGGTCTTTACCTGTCTTCTTTTTTTTTTTTTAATTAATTAATTTATTATTTATTTTTGGCTGTGTTGGGTGTTTGTTGCTGCACACAGGCTTTCTCTAGTTGCGGCGAGCAGGGGCTACTCTTCATTGCAGTGCACGGGCTTCTCATTGTGGTGGCTTCTCTTGTTGGGGAGCACGGCCTCTAGGCTTCAGTAGCTGTGACTCGCAGGCTTCAGTAGTTGTGGCACACGGGCTTAGTTGCTCCGCGGCATGTGGGATCTTCCCGGACCAGGGCTCGAACCCATGTCCCCTGCATTGGCAGGTGGATTCTTAACCACTGTGCCACTAGGGGAGTCCTACCTGTCTTCTTATAAAGACACCAATCATTGGATTTAGGGCCCACCCCATGCATTCTGACCTTGTGTTAACTTGATTCCACCCGACAAGACCCTCTTTCCAAATAAGGTCACATTTATAGGTACCTGGGGTTAGGATTGAAACGTATCTTTTTGGGAGACACAACTCAACCCACAACATGTGGGTACTTTACTATCCTTGTTATACAGCTGAAGAAACCGAGGCGCAGGGAGGATAGGCAATAATGTGCTAGAGACACGTTCACACTCAGGCTGTTTGGCCTGGGCGCCTGCATACAACCACCAGGCCGGTGCAGGACACAGGGCGGTCCTGGAAGCTGAGCTCTACCACCACCCACTGGAACAAAGGATTGTCTAACTCTTACCGGTTTGCATTCACCTCTGCTCCAGGACAGTGTGAGGCTGCCTGTCGGGACTCCCTCAAGTCCCAGGTGTCCCGTTGGGCCCCTGCAGGGAGGACCCTGATCTATGCAGTGGGAGGTCTGAGACTCTAACCAGACGCCCCTGGGGGCCTCTACTCCTCTGGGGTCTCCCTCCGAGACAGACTTTTAGCAGACATTTATTATCTCCCAAACCGCATGCCATACACTGTGCTGGGCACTGAGGGAGACTCAAATGTGGGCAAAGCCCTGGCCCTGGCATACAGGAGCTCCCCCGGGTGTGTCCTTGGTGTGCAGGGATGCTATTCCCACGAGCAGGACGGGAAGGTACGAGCAGGGGGCTGGGGCAGAAGAGACCTGGTTACAAAGAAACAGACATGAGCCTTGACCATTGCTTGTGCTTTGACAAATCTACAGTGTTTACTGTAAAAGTGTGATTGGGCCACTAGAAGTTTGCTTGGCCCCAGCTACAAAAATGAATGAGCCCTGGTCCCTGCACCCGAGGAGCGGACCAGAGTGGGGTAAACTAAGTCTAAAGGAGCTGCAGGCTTTATAGAAAGTGCCAGGGGCACAGCAGAGGGAGGGACTGACTATCTTAAGGGTTTTAATCTGTGTCTGCAGAGGTCAGACCCTGTCTCAATGATGAAGAAAACCTGCTAATTGTTGAGCAGGCCCGGCATAGGAGGCTAGGCTGTTTGCGTGCATCATCACTAATCCCCCCTTGAAGGATTCTTGAGAAAGGTCTTTACATTCCCAGTTTGCAGTTGGAGCGTTCTCTTTACCTCTCCCAACTACGGGAGATCTTTTGGCCAGTTTGTGCTGCTTCCTGTGGAGAGAGTGGGCGATGCACTAATGTGCCACTAGGTGGCGCCATGGGCTGCCTCATGGCCGTTAACTCATAGAGGGTGGTAATTCCGTGCACTGGTGTTTCACAGACTTGTCCTTTAATGGGCATCTTCCCGGTACCCCCGAGTACTGTAATCTATCTAATATTTTTCTTTAAACTCCCTTTAAAATTTTTATGTCTATCCTAATGGGATACCATGGTCTCTTTGCCATAAATGATGAACGTAATCTTTTAAAAAATCACGTTAACCGTGTAGAACAGTGCAATAGTATTAGAAGGAAGGAATGTATTAAAACAAAGCTATTAGAACAAAACGTGTTGGTTCACGTGTCCCCTGTGACCATCTCGCAGATCACCAATGCAGCGGAAAGCTGTCCTAGGCTTTGAAAATAGGACAGCAGGCTGCTGTCACCTAGATGCACGAGTGTTTAGGGTTGGAGGGGCTCCTTCCCTTTGCAGGTGGAGGATCTGAGGTGCTGAGAGGGGAAGGGGTGTACCCAGCATCACACTGCTGATCCCAGGGTTGGAGCCAGGCCTGGAACCCGGGTCCTGCCTTCCCTCTCTGCCCCATGGACGCTAGAAGAACCTCAGGAAATAGGAACTGAAGTGTGATGCACACATATTTCCTGGCCCCTCTGAGGCCCAAGAAAGTACACTGTGGGGTCCCACGTGCAGGGAGCATCACCTGTTGGGCATATGGAACCCTTGGACGAGAGTCAGGAGGTGAGCGATGGACGGCTGCTGAGATCCCTGATGCGCAGCTCACTCAGGTGGTCTGGGCCCCTTGCCCTGGGGCTCTGCAGCAGTGCACGGTGTGGTGCCACGCTTTCCTCTGGGCAGTCCACCCCAGCTTCGGGCACTGACTGCCATACCCTGGCGCCCTGCCCCTCCGAGCAGCCATATCCACCCTGGGGTGGGCTCTTTGGCAAATGCTTTGATCCCTCTTCCTTGTCAAAGCTGAAAAGTATTGGGGTCACCCTCACTCTTGGATTACATGTGTAGCCAAATCAAGTGGGGTTCTAACAGGCCCTGAGGTTCTTGGGTAAAAGGCCAGTGGCCCCAGTCCAGCACCCCTGGACCAGTGAACCTCCTGGAGGCCACAGCAGAACAGGGAACCTGTCCTCCTGCTGGCCCCTCACAGCCCTCAGAATTGTCAAGTGGAGATGACCTTGAAAGTTTAATTCAAGACTTTTTTCTGACCACGCTGTGCAGCTTGCGGGATCTTAGTTCCCAGACTTAGTTCCCTGGATTGAACCTGTTTCCTCAGCGGTGAAAGCACCGAGTCCTAACCACCGGACCGCCAGGGAGTTCCCTCAAGACATTTTTAAATTCTGCTTTTACAATCTAGAGCCTTCTGTGTTATTTTGCTCAAGATGAGGAATGTGTGTTAGTTAAGGCAACACCGTCTGCTGTAATGGAAAGGCCCCTGAAATCTCAGTGGATTAACACCACAGAAGTTCATTTCTCACCTCCCTGTGGTCCAGTGGGCAGCGACGTACATGTGGCCGCGGCGGGCCGGGTGCTGCAGCAGGTGCCGTGACCTACGGTGAGCACAGAGCAGACACGCCCTCCCCAGGGGCCTTCCTCCCCTTTGACAGGGACACTCATCCAAGGCCTCTGTCATCTCTCCTCAGTATTGTACCTGGAAGGCTCGGTTCTTGTGTTTGAGGACATCTTCAGACTGATCGCATTCTACTGTGTCAGTAGGTGAGTAGCCCAGGCCCCCAGGAGGGCATCTGATGGGAATAGATGTCCATGCAACCTTGGGTGGGGACAGGGTTGTCACAGAGAAGCCCCAAGAGGGAAGTGTGCCGCCCACAGGATGCAGAGAGAGGGGACAGTCCCCTGGCTTCACCCTGGTAACTGTGAAGGGGGGTGCTGGCTCTGCTGCTTGCTTGGACCGGCCAGTAAAATCCCCTCCCTCAGCACCACCTGCCCCCTGCGCTCACTGCCCGTCATAGCAGCTTCCTGTACCCCGGCTTCCAGGACAGCTTGGAGTCCAGCATGGACCTGACCCGCCCCGTTTGAGGAGTTATAGAAGGAACTCCCTGTGGGAACAGCGGGAAGGGCTGACGCCCGCCCTCCGTGGGAGAGGGCTTGTCATTGCGAAGCAGGTGCTGGGTGGAGAGGATGTCTGGTAACCACCCTCAGAGCTGCTCTATTTATTCAGGACTGGTGGCAGGTCAACACGAATTGAAAAATACATTTTGGTGCCAAAAACCAATGGCTTAAGCCACAGGGACTTAAGCAGAGCTGGGCAAGATGTCTTGGGGTCCAGGGCCCCAGGCTCACCTCCCCCTGCTTCAAAGAGACCATTCATGTTGCCTCTGGTGAAAGCCACACTCAACCCAGAGGACCACCACCCCCACCTACCAGGGCCCTCCTGGAGCCCGTGGGCAGAACAGGTGACGCTGATAATAAGCTGCTGTCTACTGAGGGCTCCCCAGGAACCCAGCACGGCGCTACAGTTCTGTATCCATTCTCTTTTCAAATCTTGCAAACAATTCCACCCGGTAAGTGCTCTTCTTAGCCCCATTTTACAGATGAGGAAGCCGAGACTGAGAGAACTTGCTCAAGGTCGCGTAGCTGGTAAGTGGCAGCGTGGGGATTCAAAGTAGATAGAGCTCCAAGGTCCATGATCTTTCCTACAGCCGCCCCACTGTGTGCGCTCCACGATGATGCCCGTGACCTGCCGTGTCCTTCTAGGCCCACGAAGCAAAGCATCTGTGGCTCCCTGACCCTTCGCGAGTTACGACACGTCAAGCTCTCAGAGTCAGGCCCTCTCCTATTCTGAGAAGTTCTGCCCCAGCACAAGGCGCCAGTCTAGTGTTTGGCCCATGCTGGGTGCTTCGAGTGAGCGAGTGAATGAATGAATGATGACATAATTGCAGAGCCCAGAATTTGAGCTAATCTTAATCTCTCAACTACCTCTTCGGTAAAATGGGAACGATAATACCCATGCCATAGAGGCTGGAGGAAGAAGTAAGATAAAGGGACAGACAATCTGCGTTTATAACAAGCCTCTCTGCAAACCAGGGTTTGGCAACTGCTTCTAAGAAAATGATAGTAACAGCTTAGCTGGGGGTCTCCTAGGGGCACACTTGGAAAGGAGGATCCATGTGCAGGGGGCGCTAAAGGACCTGCCCCCAAGGAGGAAGCAACAAGGGAGTGGGGAGCAGGACAGAGACCGGAGAGAAACCCAGCAAGGGTCCATTGCAGGGGCCGTCCCAGCCTCAGCCAGATCCCTCCAGCAGCTCTGGAGCATAAAGCAGACCTCGGGGTCCACTATAAAGCCACGGGGCTGGGCTTCTGTACCCCCAAGCCAGCACACCCAGGCATTCGTGGCTCTCTTTAGGGCCACTGGGGCAGGCAGTGAGGCTCCAGTGTGTCAGGACAAGCCTCTGAGGGTCACGGGTGCTGGCTCTCGGGAGCAAACCCCTCCAAGGCTGGGCTGTGGGTGCACAGAGCTGGTGAAAGGCATCCGAGGGGTCTGGGTGGGACTGTGGCAGTGACTGCTACAACCAGCTCTGTGGACCGGGCGTCTGTGTTGAGTCAGGCTTGTGCTGCACGCTGCCCACAGAGCTCTTTCTAACCCTGCACGGTGCTGCCGGGGAGGTGTTTAAAAAGGTGGATTCCTGACCCACACTCAGACTCAACGCTGAGAACCCCTGGGCGTGGATCTGAGAATCCGCATCTTAGCAGCTCCCCCAGGAGCTGATCCAGAATTAACTAATACAAAAGTATTAATGCCTGTCTGTAGGGTTGCTGTGTTACAGTAGTAGTAATAATAATAACATGATGTGATATAAGGACCAAACTGGGTAACACCCAGCCCGTTACTTGGCACATAGTAGATGCTCAACGAACACCCCCATCCTGTGTATGCATTTCCTTGGATCAGAAGAGGTGGCCCCTGGATAAAGCGCTGAACTGGATGCTGGAGGTGGGGTGGCAGACGTGTGTGAAATCCTTGAGCAGTACTGGCTTATGGAGAATGAGGGGGTCCGTGGTGCGGCCTTGAAGAATGTGTAGAGTCTAAGTAGACGTAGGTGGAAGGGACGAGGGGGGCGTTCCCTCTCTGCAGAGCTCAGAGGTGGCAATGAGCAGGGGACATCCACTGTAGGAAGATGACATTTTGGGAGGCAGCGAGGAGGCCTCGAGTGCAAGGGAAGGCTCTGTGGTGGGCAGGAGGGGGGAGCAGGCTGGGGCAGGCCCTGGACACCAGGATCCCGGGCTGGGCTGTGGTCGGCAGCCACCACTGCAGCCTCTTGAGCAGTACGCAGAGGAGGTGGGGAGGGGGTGTCAGAGGTGGCCCTGGTGGTCGGGGGTGGCTGCCAGATGAGCCGAGCGATTCTTCTGGCCATTTCAATACATGCAGTGGCCCAGGAGCCTTTGGAAGCCCCAGTGGCAGGCCAGACCGCCAACCAGGTAGACAGGCAACACCGGGATGAATTCTGCCACCCTTCAAACTGAGAGATCGAGGTAGTGGTGACCGGGCAGGGCCTGAGGTGGAGATGCGGCACTGAGGGCCCGTCCGGTCTGGGTCCAGGCCTGGCCTGGCTGGAAGGGCTGACAGGAGGCCCACAGACGGCCTCAGATGCTCAGAATCACACAACTATGACAATGAAGCAAAGATCGACGGGCCACGCCCACCCCACTGACAATGGAGAAGCCAAAGGCCACAACCCAGGAACTCAAAAAAGGACCCAGAATCTTCTCCCACCTTCCCCCATCCTGCTATTCCATAAGCAGAGTGTATTTCCCCCGTGAAAACACTTCCCATGAAGGGGTGGGGGCACCCCGCGGAGCAGCACAGCCTGTATTGATGGGCAGAGGGGGTCTGGGAAGCTCCCCGGCGACCCGCATCCCAGGCGGCCTCTGCCCTGCTCTCCCCCAATCCAGTTCCCCAAGTTTAGACGGGTCCATTCGACAAACACTCTTTGAGCCTCTGTGGTGTGTGCTAAGGGCTCTGGGGGCATCAGAGACGTGCAAAGCTGCCCGGCCCTTCCAGGAACTTCCAGGGCTCTCACGTAGTTCAAAGGGAGGAGACGGAGGGTGCGGTATAGACAGTAAGGCCATGAAGACCCCCGGGGACAGGCGGACATCACGCAAGCCTGTCAGTGGGCCTGGACGGATGGGATTTCAATGACTCGAATCAGGGTTTGGGAAGAAGGTTGACAGAGCTGGGGATACGGCTGAAAATGGGGGTCGGGGTCAGACTGTGACGGGCCTTGAATGCCAGGCTGAGACGTAGAATTGGGACCAGCCATCCTGGGGCCCCTGCAGGGCCACACTCCCCTTCCTGCCCCACGGAACAGCCCTGGGCTTGAAGTTAGGAGGCCTGGGGCTCAGCACACTCTGCCCTCCACCCACCATGTGTCCAGGCCTGGACATCTTCCTTTCCCTCTCTGGGCCTCAGTTTCCCCATCTGTACAATAAAGGGGGAGGGTGTCTAGATCCCTTCTGGGAGATCTCTGGAGAGATCGCTGAAAAGATCCCCATTCAGACCAAAGGCAGCAGATAGAGCTGGCTGTGTCGTCAGGGGTGTCTGTCTGGCTGTGTGCTCGCCAGCGGGTACCTGGCTGTAGGTTCACCAGGGGAGTCTGGCTGTGCACCCGCTGCAGGTCTCAGCGCGGAACAGCGGGGGTCAGAGGACTGGAAGGGGTGGGTCACTCGCCTTACCCAGAATAGCACCTTTAGAAGAGCTGCCTGGACTTCCAGGGCCAAGAAAACTGGGGATAAAGCCTCTCCCCCGACCCTCACCAGGCCCAAGGAGGGTCTTAGCATCTCTGGGGCCAGTGCAGGCACAGGACCCGGATCTGACTGGTTGCTCCCTCAGCCTCAGGACTCCTCCCCTCGGCCCCAGGGAAGTTTCCAGTCTGTGTGGCGATCCCAGCCGCCAGCGGGGTTGCCGGAGTTCTTCCTTTATGGGCTGAGGATTTGGGGGCAGTGGGGGGCCGAGAATGGACACACAGGCCCCTCCCCGGACTTGACCTCCGACCCCTCTTGTCTCCACAGAGATTTACTGCCCTTCAAGCTGAGGCTGCCCCAGGCCATCCTTGAGGCCAGCAGCTTCACAGACCTCAAGACCATCTCCAACCTGGGCCTGGGTAAGTCCCCTCTGGGGTCAGGGGAGGTGGCTGGGCCTTAGGAAATGGAGCCCCTGGATTGCCCCCCGCTGACCGCCTGTGCAGATGGATGGCCCCTCAGGCTGACCCCGAGCTGGATCCTGAGTCCCAGCTCCCACGGGACCACCTGCACCCCCGCCCCAGGTGCTGAGCCCCTGTAGCAGGGAGATTCTCCCTCTTTTCGGAGTGGCGCCCCAACAGCTGTCAGGAGGCCTGATGGACAGCCTTGCTGGGTCTGAGGGAGCTGGGTCTGGTCAGGACCCACACAGGCTGACCTGGTGGCAGGGCATGGCCCGGGAGAAGCTGGACCAAACGCCAGGGGACTTCTCAGCGATGACCAGGAGCCTGGGTGCCAGCAGCTGCCCCAGCCCCACCCTCCCCAGAAGGAAAAGCAGCATGAATATGATCATGAGCTAGAGTGTGCCCCCCACTCCCTTGCCTGCCCCTGCCCAGCCACCTGATTCAGCACACCCACCCTGCCCCCTTACCCTTCTGACCTTTTGAGGGATGACGAGGGGAGAGTAAAAGACAAGAGCGTTTCTGATCCCAGCCCTTCCACGTAATAGTAAGAAGAGCACACGTTTACTGGGCCCTTTCCATGTGATGGGCTTCGCTGAGCCAGTGCCAACCTCTGACACGGCCTCTCCATGCTAACCCTCAGGGAGCCCAAGCTCACCAAGTCTGGAGCTGCCAGGAAGACAAGCCAGCCGCCTCTGCGGGCCCCCAATCCTAGGCAGAGGTCAGGTCTCGTTATGAACAAAGCAGTTAATAAGTCCTTATCAAGACTAAACCACACAGGGAATATAATCAATATTTTATAGTAACTTTAAATGGAGTATCATCTATTAAAATTTTGAATTACTATATTGTGCATCTGAAACTAACATAACATTGTAAGTCAAATATGCCTCGATTTTTTAATTAAAAAGCTAAACCGCACCCAGGAACCTGCACCACACGGGGCCGAGCACAGCAGTGCATCTTCGCCAGTGCTGGTTGAATGGAGGAGAGGGCGATGGAGAGGGCGGACCCAGGGTGTAGAGGAAGTTAGAGGCAGACCTGGGATCAGAGGCGATCCCCCCTGGTTCCCAAGCCAGCCACTGTCCACCACCCAGAGAGGCCTCTAGACAACAATGCAAGAGATGCCACAGGCAGCTCGTGGTCAAAGGCCAGGAAGTAGGAGGAGTCCAGGCCCTCGGATGTCCGCATTTAATGAGCACTGACCTTTTAATCTGCATTGATGCATCGGATCTTCAAACAACCCTCTAAAGCAGGCTCTGTTATTGTGGTTCCCACTTTATGGCAGAAGAAACAGACACGAGGGGTTGAGTGACATGTCCAGTGTCACAGGGTCCGTGGAGGGCTGGGCAGCTGGGCTCCAGCCCTCACCCACTAGCTTGTGCTGCCCCTTAACTCCTTATCCAGGCTCTCCTAGGTCCGGTTGACCCAGTTTATAAACTTCAGGGCCAGTTTTCAGTTGATATTGGGGATAAACACTGAACTTGGGCCCCAGATGTTATAGTTGTTGGGCTCTTACCCTTCCAGAAGCTTCATGTGGGACAGGTGAGAGTCTTGTAACTCATACAGTCTAAGGTCTAAAATGGCACAGGTGACGCTCTCATTGCCGCGCCCTTGGCGCTATCTTGTGCAATCCCTGCATCCCCATTTTAAAGATAGAAAGTCAGTTCTTAGCACAGCCGAGAAACTTGGCCAGGGTGCTCCAGGCAGGCAAGAGCAAAGCTGGGATGTGTGCCAGGGGCTTCTGACTCCCGGCTCAGCCCCTCCACTGCCCCTCAGCTGCACCTCATGACCTTCTCAGTTCTTTTGCAACGAGCAGTCAGCTGCCAGTTTTGAGGCCAAGTTGGGAGGGCAAGTGAGATGCATGAGCTCCATCCGGAGAGGCTTACCTCTGAGAGGAGGGTCGGTTAGCAGCCTCACTGTGGGTAGGTTGAGGCAGGCGTCCCTAAGACCCACTGCCCCAGGGACCCGCAGTTTCCTCTCACCTGGGGTGCAGGGACGGGGCTGCCCCTAAGCCCTAGAAACGGCTGTATGAAAGACAAGCTGCTCCTCTGGGGAGAAGCACATTCCTTTCTGGAATAGACAAGCCCTTCTATCCTGGGTGAGCTTCACCTCCGGCACGTTGAGGAAGTGAGAGGGGAGGTGCCCTCTGGGAAGCAGGTGGCAGTTCCAATTGTGTGTCAGCATTCACTTCCTCGGGAAGGGGATTTAAATGGAATCTGAGTACATTGAAGCTTAGGAATCAGGGTTGTGTTTTTTAATTTTTTGGCCACGCCACGCGGCACGTGGGATCTTAGTTCCCCGACCAGGGATCGAACCCGCGCCCCCTGCGTTGGAAGCACAGAGTCTTAACCACTGGACTTCCAGGGAAATCCCAAGAACCGGAGGGTTCTGATCAGGCCTGGTGTCCCCAAGGGCTGAAGGTCAGAAGCGAGGTTCACCAGAATAGGTTTTCCCTGCAGCCGAGGAACGGTTAACTTTTCAGTCCTTCCCCAGAATGGACGGAGACCCGGAGCCGAAAGGGCACGTCCTGTCGGAGGCCAGAGGCCCTGGCTCTGGGATGTGCAGACCTCCCTGACCTTCACCTGCGGTTGTGATGATAAATATGCAAAGAGCAGCACTTGCCAAGGGCCCAGACACACCAGGCATCGTGCCCAGCGCATCACACGTTGTTCTGGGCAAGGCACTCCTGTGGCAGAGAAGTGAAACCCACTCAAACGAGCTTAGATAAAAGGGGGCTTAGTGAAAGGCTGCCGGGAAGTCTCCGTGATAGGAGCAAAAGGTCAGCCGGGCTTTGCAGGCAGCAGACGCTCATCTCTGCACACAGCTCAGCCTCCTCCCTAAACCCTGATTCCCGCTCCGACCTGCCACCGGCCAGGCTCTGACTCCCCGACCTGGTGATCTCATAGTTGGACTAAGTTTATGAGGCATATGTGTCTTCTATCACTAGTGTCGGCAGTGGTTCTTTTTCTGGCACTCTACTCACTTTTTACAAAATGAATAGAATGTCATGAATATCCAAATCATTGCACAAGCCCTGCTGTTCAGACAGCGATGATATTGCTGAAACGGGGCTACTGACCTACAGGCTCAGCACCACGTGATCGCCCAGAATGTTTGCTCGTGAGCTGATGTAAGAAAGTCTGAGTTTGCCCTTGGAAAAGCCAACGTTCAAAAGGTCTGTGTAGGTATAAGCTTGGGCCCACAAAACTAACATAGGGGGCAGCTCGGCACTAAACTGCATGCAGTTGATTCTGAGTGCGAAAGGAATCTAGGGAAAGCAGTGATAGATAGGGGTTAGATTTGCAGAGGTTCTCAGACATATTTGTAGTATGTATATGTTTTAATATTTTTAAAATATGTTTAGAAAAAGCATATGTTCTATAGTGCTTCCAAGTCTGCCTGTAACTTGCTTTTTCCTTTACATTATATAATGAGAATTTTCCTACTTATTAAAAATTCATTGAAAACTCCAGATTGAACAGCTATCCAACAGCCCGTCTTTAGGATGCCACAACAAAATTCGCCCACTGATCTCACCAGACTTTCTAGCTGTTTCCATGGCATCTGGAATACTTGGCTGCATTTACTCGTCCCCTCTTTGTTCTGCCGGTAGCCCAGGGCTCCTCACGCGTGAAACCTTTGTCACCTTTGCCTTCAGGGTCTACAGCCCAGTACCTGGCCTGGCCCGGGACCTCTGAGGATTGTAGGAGTGGACGCCTGGCAGAAGGCATCCCCAGCTGAGACACAGGAAGCCACAGGGCCAGCAAAACATCTGCCTCAGTCCGAGGGCAGCACAGAGGCAGTGAGGGCACAGGCCCTTAGGGGAACTGCGACCACTGAGCTGAGCTTGCCCAGTGCCGGTGGGCACAGACACCCACAGCCGGGCCAACCGCGAGCCTTGCATGACAGTGTTCCACTTCTCCCCTGGCCTTGGCATTGTGTAGGCTGCAGAGAATGTTACCCACTTCCTTGTTTTGTTTTTTTTTTGCGGTACGCGGGCCTCTCACTGTTGTGGCCTCTCCCGTTGTGGAGCACAGGCTCCGGACGCGCAGGCTCAGCGGCCATGGCTCACGGGCCCAGCCGCTCCGCGGCGTGTGGGATCTTCCCGGACCGGGGCACGAACCCGTGTCCCCTGCATCGGCAGGCGGACTCTCAACCACTGCGCCACCAGGGAAGCCCTACTTCCTTGTTTTTAAGCATAAAGACCTATGCTGCCACTGAGTTCCCTAATAGGCCCTCAGACCCCAGGGTGCAGCTCCTCACCCCTCAGAGCGGCATTCGCTTTGGGGCCTCTGCCCTGCGAGGTACAACCACCAGGCCTATCTTAGGGGCAGGGGAGTGGTTCCTAATCACCCAGGCCCCGGGCCCATTTCCCTGAACCCCACTGTCTGTTCCACTCTTGTAGGAATACAAATCTGAGTGGTGGAAAATGTGTTCTTTTTTTCTGTGCATGATGGACCCCCCTGCTATCCTGAGGTGGGCAGTCCAGCTGGTGGTCCATCACTTATGGAGCTCTTTGCCCTCCTTTTTGCCTCCCTCTTCTCATTTTCTCACTTATTCTCTTCTTGTCTTTAGACCTCTTCCCATGGTTCAGGATGGAACCAGAGAAGTACAGTCCTAGGGTTGGTCTCTCCCGTCAGTGTGCACCAGGACTGCGGAGCCCAGGGGAGTGTAGGTGAGGCCTGAATGTGTCAGGAAGGCTCCACCAAACAGGTGACACTTGACCTGAGTGTTGGAGGATGAGTAGGAGTTTGCCAGGTGGAGAGGGTGGGAAAAGCATTCCAAGCAGAGGGAACCACATTAGCCGAGACCTGAAGGTGTGGCAGCCCGTGGCATGTTCGGGAAGAAGTGAGCAACAGAGAGAGTGGGTGGAGGTTCAGTAGGCGGCACTGGAAGGGTGTACAGGGCCAGATCCCACAGGCCTTGAATGCCAGGCTAAAGGTTAGGAAGCGATTCTGGACAAATAGCAATCAAGGGCAATCATACGCCCAGCATAGAGCCACAAGGAGTAGAATGGATTGGGGGTGGGGTGGGGGCATGGAGGCAGCCTATGGCCACCATCTAGGTGAGCGGTAACAGGAGTGTCCGAGCATGGGTGGGCGGTTCTCTTGATCGTCTACCCCATAACTTGCACCTTCTCCCAAAGGAAGGGTCTTATAAGAACTTGGAGGTGAGCCTCGGGGGCCTCAGCTCACCTATGGGGCTGCAGCCCAGTCACCTTAGACTGGCCGCCTGCTGCTCCTTGCTAAGAAACCTTCCAAGGAGACCATGCGAAGTACCCAGGAGAATGGACCGGTCATGGAGGGGTCATAGCTGCCCAAGAAAGTGAAGCACAGGGCCCGGGCAGCCCTCAGGAGAAACCCGCCTGGATCTAGGGAGAGCCTGGAGACGCACCCTCCCCCTCTGGGCTCTCCACGTCCTCAGGTGGTGGCTGGCATGGGCACAGAGCCTGGCGTGTCAGAAAGTCCCACAAAAATTTGTCGTCTCTGATGCTGTGGAGACAGCCGGCCACGGCACTTCCAGGCTTGGGAGCCTCTGCCCAGGACAGGGCTGAACCATGAGTCCCGCCCTGCTCCCCTGTGGATGCGCACGGCTCTCTTTCAGTCAGTTTCTCGGCAGCCCCACTGTCCTGGGATTACACCTTGCTCACCTTCATTGGGTTTCTGACCCCTTTGGCCAGCAAGGTGGCAAACACCCACAGCCCCGAGAGTGCCCATCCCTTAGGGTGGGCACGCACACGTGCACACACATGCACGGCTGCCCTTGGCCATCTTGCAACATCTCCTTTCTTTCAATGTCAAGAGCCTGTTGTGTTCTTACCACATTCCCCATTCTGGGGTGCTCACCACCCCACTACTCACTCACGCCAGGAGAGCAACCAGGATGGGAAGTGTCGCAAGTTCCTATGAAGGGCGGCCCAGCACACGGCTTTATTTATTTATTTATTATTTTTTAACATCTTTATTGGAGTATAATTGCTTTACAGTGGTGTGTTAGTTTCTGCTTTATAACAAAGTGAATCAGCTACACATATACATGTATCCCCATATCTCCTCCCTCTTGCATCTCCCTCCCTCCCACCCTCCCTATCCCACCCCTCCAGGCGGTCACAAAGCACCGAGCCGATCTCCCTGTGCTATGCGGCTGCTTCCCACTAGCTATCTGTTTCACGTTTGGTAGTGTATATATGTCCATGCCTCTCTCAGCTTTAGAGCTAGTGTGACCTAGTTCAAATTCCAGCTCCTGCACTCGCCGCCCCGGTGGCCGTTCATCTCCCTGGCTTTCTCATATTCATCTGCCTGCGGGGACAACGTGAGGACTTATACCAGAGGCCTGTGGTCAGGGATCGGTGAGATGGTCCCTGTAGAGCAAGGGATCCCCAACAGCCAGAACGCAGTGCACGTTTGTTCCTCGTATTGTCTTTGATGCTGTTTTTGGTGGTTTTCTTACTGATGACTCCCTCCCAGAGGTAAAGAGCCCTGGGTGAGAGGCTGGAGGCATGGCTCAATCACTAACAATGAATTTGCACTATCGATCTCTGAAATGAACACGTGGAATGAGACCTGGGTTCCAAACTCCTCCAAAAGGAGCTGCTTGAGGGAGCTTGCAGTGACCTGCCAGCCAAGTGACCTTGTTCTCAAAATGTGCTCCTGTGGCCTTTTGGGAGCATCCCGAGCTTTTGTCAGATTCTCCATAGAGCCTGGTACCGAGAGGTCAAGAACTCCTCTGAGCTAGTCAAGCCCCAGCGCCCTTTCAGCTTGGACGTCCCATGCCCGTTACCCAGAACAAGCCTGGCGCTGACCATCTGTGCAGGCCTGCTTTGGTGGCCCCAGCTAAGGGCTGAGTCAAGAGCAAGGCATGTGCTGGGACTTAACTCAGCAGTGCAGGAGCTCCAGCTCTCTGAGCTGGGGGCACAGGGCAGCTTCCTGTTTTAACACTGAGATTGGCCAGAGGCAGAATCATTTTGCAGAGGGCAGGCATTCCCCCACTTGGGTGGTCAGGTCTGAGCTCACTGGCTACAATCCATAGTTCATTCCTCCTGCTGTGACAACTGCAGTGGCCCAAACAGGCCCAAAGCAACTTCTCTGTCAGGACCCCATCCTAGGGATGACTAGATGAAGGCCTAGAAAGGTCCGGTGACCTGCCCCAGAGCACCCAGCCGGTCAGCATCGGGAGCTCCGGGGTTCTGCCCCCTCCATCCCCGTACGTACCTGCACCCCGGGGCATGGGTGCCCCCCCCACCGTGGGGTCTCACACGCCAGGGGACAGGACTGAAGCTGAGCCTGTCGCCAGCACCGTCCAGGCCCCAGCCCGACACCGCAGGGGAGGATGGCGTGGGGCTTCCCCTCTCAAAGCAGGAAGTAGTGGGAGAGGTTTAAAACAGTCCAAGAGGGGAAACCAACCCTCTGAGCGGTGAAGCAAGCACTGCGTGGCCTTCCCTCGCCCTGCCCCCCGTGCAGCCCACAGACACCGCCCGGGCCAGGCTGGGGCCCGGCTTCAGGACTGACCGCCTCTCCCTCCCTCATCTCGACAGGCTTCTGGGACTCCTCGCTGAACCCCCGGCCAGGAGGTGGGAGCCCAGTGGGAGCGCCCCCCGCCTCCATTCTCAGGTCATCCGCCCATTACGAAAACTGCTCGTGTGAAATCGAGCTGTCCATAGGAAATGGCCACCTGTGGTTTGTGAATCCAGTCTTCATCGAGGACTGCGGCAGCTCCCTGCCGGCTGACCAGCCGCCCCCGGGAAGCTGCCCCTTGCCGTCGCCTCCCGCCTCCGAGGCTACCTCCCCCACCTCCAGGTGGGCCCCTCGCCGCCCAGCTCCCCCTCCCCCGCCGCTCCCTCTCCATCCCCCCAGCTCCAGCCGGCCTCCTCCCCCCGGCCCCCCTCTGGCCTGCCCTCTGCCCGGTTCTCCCCCAGCGTCTGCCCCCTGCCTGGCACCCCACACCCCAGGCCCCCCGGAGCTTCCAAGCCAGCCACCCATGACAGCCTGTGAGAGGCTCCCGCGTCCCCTCGCAGGCCTGGGCCCCCTCAGGGAGGAAGAGATGAAGCCGGGGGCAGCCCCCAGCCCCTTGCAGTCCCCCGTCCCTCCAGCGCCCACGAAGAAGAGCCTCCCTGCCGCCCCTCCCAGACGCCGCATCGCGGAGAAGGCGTCCCTGGAGGACCAGAGTGCAGGGAAGGCGGACAGGGGGGTGGCAGCGGATGGGGACCCGGTGGGTCTTTCCAGGGCATCTCCGCTCCGCCTGCCTCCCCAGGGGACCTCCGGCAGCCCTGGGGACAGGCCTCAGAGAACCACAGAGCAAGGCCAGGAAGCAGTGGCCAAAGCCGGCGATCTGGGCAGCATGCCAGAGCCTCCGAGGAATATTAGACAACCCCCAGTCCCACCTCCCAGGAAGAAACGGCTCTCCCGGCAGCTGGCCTCGGTCCTCCCAATTCCCCTGGAGACTGCCGAGCTTTCCACGGACAGGGAGGCCCCCGAGAACCCCAGGCCCGGTCCACCTGGAGAAGGCCAAGGTCCTGCCCCCACGGCTGGCACTCAGAGCCCGCATGCCCAGCCCGGGGCCCGGCCCCAGAGCACCCCGGAGTTCAAGGGCTCCCTGGCCTCCCTCTCGGACAGCTTGGGGGTGCCCGCCTCTGCCGCAGACCAGGACTCCTACTCGACCAGCAGCACAGAGGAGGAGCTGGAGCAGTTCAGCAGCCCCGGTGTCAAGAAGAAGTCGTCAATGATCCTGGGCAAGGCCCGCCACCGCCTGAGCTTCGTGAGCTTCACCAGCGTCTTCAGCGCCTTCCTCTCCAACAACCGCAAGCTGTACAAGAAGGTGGTGGAGCTGGCCCAGGACAAGGCCTCGTACTTCGGCAGCCTGGTGCAGGACTACAAGGTGTACAGCCTGGAGATGATGGCGCACCAGACCTCCAGTATGGAGATGCTGCAGGAGATCCGCACCATGATGACCCAGCTCAAGAGCTACCTGCTGCAGAGCACCGAGCTCAAGGCCCTGGTGGACCCCGCCCTGCACTCCGAGGAGGAGCTAGGTCGGTCCGCGTCCTGGGGCAGGGGCTGGGAGCGGGTGGGAGCCAGGGATAAACCCAGATGATCCTCCCTTTCCGTGAACTAACCCCTCTGCTGTTCTGTCTCCTCCTTCCGAGTTCGGCCCATGGGCCCAGTTAGATGGCAGAACCTCAACCACCTGAGAGCTGGGCAGGACCCCACCCTCAGGATGCTCCTGGTTTTGTTAGGGAGACAAGTCACCAGGAGCGATTAGCGGCAAGAAAAAAAAAAAGCACTAACACACATGGCTGCTGAGGGTCAGAGGCAGTCCCTGCAGGAGATCTGGTGGCTGCAGAGATGTAGAGACCCTAGAGGGCATGGACCCTCTTATTCTGTAGATGAGGAGAAAGGCCCGGGAAGGGGAACGGACTTGGTCAAGGTTACACGGGAGCCAGGGGCGGTGGGGAAGCTGACCGCAGGTCCCTGCCTCCGGGTCACCACGCCTCTAGCTGCAGAGGCTCTGAGGGCCTGGAAGGATAGACAGGAGTGGGGTGACGGAGGCAAGGGCAGCTGTGTGTCGTCCTGTTGAAGAGGCTGGAGAAGCAAAGGGGAAGAGGGAGGCGGCAGGATGAGGACCAAGACAGCCAGGACCAGCCCTAGACCCAGACATGGGCCAAGCCTAGGCGTGCATGGCAGGGAAGGGTTATCTTGGCCTCTACTGAGACTCAGCCATGGGAACATGGGCCCCTCCCTCACCTCCCAGGGATAGAGCAGCTCAGGTGTCTCCCTACAGGGACAGGACTTGGGACCTCCCCTGCTGGGCCAATAGCTGAGACCCTGGGGATCGGACAGAGCCAGAAAGACTTTCCAAGAATATTTCCCTACTGTCAACCAAAGCTGAACATTGCCTTGGTGTCAAGTTGACGTGGGTTCAAATCCTTGTTCAGGCCCCAACTAGCTGTGTGACCTGCACCAGCAGAGCCTGAGTTGGTCCATCTGTGGAGTGGGGATTATGGCATGTATGTTGCACAGTCGCTGTGAGATCAGGGATGACTAATTCTCATTCCACTAGCTGATCAGGACGCCTCTGGGATAAGATGACATTTGAACAATGAAGGAATAAGCCATGTGGATAGCCACATGCATTTCTCCAGGCAAAGGGAATGGCAAGTGCAAAGGCCCCAAGGTCGGAGCAAGCCTGGCTGGTTGGCAGAACAGCAAGAAGGCCAAGGTAGCTGGAGCAGCATGTGCACAGGGAGCAAACAGGTGATGAGTGAGAGAGGTCACAGGGACAGGTCACAGAGGGGGCTTGTGGGCCATGGGAAAGACTTCAGCTTCTATGGTGGATGAGATGGGAGCCATTACAGGGCTCTGAGCACAGGAGTGTCATGATCAAACATGACATAACAAGATTATGCTGGTTGCTGTGTTGAGAATGGACCAAAAGAAGCCAGGGCAAGAGGCTATTAATATAACTCAGGTAAGAGATGATGACAGCCTAGGTCAAGGTGGTAGCCATGGAAATGGTAAGAAGTCAGGTTCTGGCTATACTGTATTCTTGAGACTAGATTCAAATGGATCTGGTAATTGAAAGAGACACATCAAGAATAACTCTACCAAACATTTACTGGGCACCCAGGTCCCCCAGGTACAGCTGCACAGGTTGTATACTGCACAACTCCCATGTACATAGTGCTCTCTGAGGTGGTATACTAGTAAGCAGCCCTGTGAGAGTTTCATGTGTGCCAGGCCCTGTGAAAAGCGTTAGATACCATGTGTGGCTCCTGCGCCCTTGGCAGTGTTGGCTTTCTGTTGAACATACTACACTGTGTCACCTGTCAGAACTGTGGGCTGTACCTGCCGGGGCTGGGAGTATGTCCTTCCAGGGACATGGGGTGGGGAGAGCCACACTGTCGGGCAACAAGACGTGGGGGCAGGATCCCTGCGGCTGGTTCCCTCACCCTCCTGCTCTCGCCCCCCTGCAGAAGCCATTGTGGAGTCTGCCTTGTACAAGTGTGTCCTGAAGCCCCTGAAGGAAGCCATCAACTCCTGCCTGCGTGAGATCCACAGGAAGGACGGCTCGCTGCAGCAGCTCAAGGAGAACCAGCTGGTGATCCTAGCCACCACGACCACCGACCTGGGCGTGACCACTAGCGTGCCGGAGGTGCCCATCATGGAGAAGATCCTGCAGAAGTTTGCCAGTATGCACAAGGCCTACTCGCCCGAGAAGAAGATCTCCACCCTGCTCAAGACCTGTAAGCTCATCTACGACTCCATGGCCCTTGGCAACCCAGGTAGGTGGGCAGCCGGGAGGGACCCGGGCTGGGGGCGCTCTCCGGATCCCTGGAGCAGCGATATCGTATGAGGCTGTGACCCCTTCCCCTCGACAACTCCAGAGCCCTTGGAAAGCACTGGAGAAGCCTTCCCAGAATCAGAAGCCTGTTGGGGCAGGAGTAGCCACGGTGGGTTCCCTGGGCGCCGGGAGGGGAGCCATGGTTGGCTGCCACACTGAAAGCAGCCAAGGAAGCCAGCCCATACTGTGCCTTTGTATGAATTAGGAAAAGGTGCTATGTTCGTTTCCTAGGGCTGCCACAACAAAGTTCCACAAACTGGTGACAGCAGAAATTTATTGTCTCACAGCTCTGGAGGCTGGCAGTTAGAGATCAAGGTGTCAGCAGGACCCTACTCCCTCTAAAGGCCGTAAGGAAGGAGGTGTTCCAGGCCTCTCTTCTAGCTTCTGGGAGTTCCTTGGCTTGTGGCAGCATCACTCCAGTCTTTGCATGGTGTGCTCTCTGTGTACGTGTCTGTGTCCACACTTCCCCTTTTTATAAGGACGTCAGTCATATTGGATTAGGGGCCCACCCTACAACAGTATGACCTCATCTTAGCTAATTATATCGGCAAAGACCTAATGTCCCAATAAGGTCACATTTCGAGGTACTGAGGGCTAGGACTTCAACATATGAGTTTTGGAAGGACACAATTCCACCCATAATGGCCACATAAATCAGTTACAGAAGCCAGTGGGGCAGTTACGCTGGTCTGGTCAGGTGTGCCCGAGCTTGGCTGGGCTGACTCGAGGGTCTGTGGTCAGAGGGGGTCGTTTGGAGGCTGGCTGGGCTAGGATGGCCTTGCTTATGTGTTGGGTGGTTGATTGGCTACTGACTGGTCTCGGATGGGGGTGACTGGGCCACGTGTTTCTCATTCTCCAGCAGGTTAGCCCAAGCTTGTACCCATGGCGGTAGTTGGGGTCCAAGTGAGCAAGTACAGCCTGCAAGGCCTCTCGGTATGGACTTGAACTGGCACAACGCCGGTCTGACACATTTCACTGACACGTTTAGTCACAAGACTAGCCCAGATTTAAGGGGTGAGGAACCAGACTTCCCTTCTTGATGAGAAAAGCTGCAAAGGCACCTAGCCAGGGGTGCAGACGTAGGGAAGGGCATCATTAGGACCATTTATAATCAGTTTATCCCAGCGCTCCTCCAGGCAAACAAGCACAGGCATCACTGCACCGTGGTGCCCACCTTACACTGAGCACAATGCTGGCTGGATTTCGTCCCCTGACTACCCCTTCAGCTGGATGTCCCTGTGCAGTAAGCAACCTGCGTAACTGTACATGACAGCCATGGTAATGGAGAGTGGAAGGATTGTTAACCTCTGTAGCCATACAGACTTAGGTTCAAATTCCTGATCTGTCACTTACTACCTGTGTGACCCTGAGTGATTTACTTAACCCCATAAGACCCAGTTTCCTCATCTGAGGAAGCTGTTTTACAAAGAGGCAAAACTAAGACCCCTAATGGTTCAGAAGCCACACTTGGTCACTTGTGGGTATTGGAAACAGCATATGTAAAATGTCAACCTCAATGCATGGTGCCTAGCAGGCTCGACCAGTGGTGGCTGTTTTAGGGGAGGGATTCTCCATCTGCCTTGGAGAAGAGCAGGCCAGTGTGGCCACAGGCCAACAGAAAACATTTGTTAGTGTGTGACTGGGGGATGGTGCAAGGTCCCCTCACCCTAGAAAAACTTCCTCACAGGCCTGGAACAGGCCACAGTTCCAGGTTGGAGTCACTCTTTTGGATTAAACTGACTTGGGTCCAACAGTCAATTGTGAGAATGAATACTGTTCCCTGTAAGCAGATACCACCCTGAGTTACAGCTGCACATTAACCCTTTATCATAATATTGGAAATGTGATTGGAAGAGAGAGGGTTGGAGCAGTGGAGACGGGATGCTGAAGTGGAGGGTTTTCTTCATGGAGTGGGAGTCAGACCTCGAGATCGGGTGTCCCATGCGGTGTAGAGTCCAGAGAACAGGCCAGCGTGTGAACTCCACAGCTGAGAAACCGCCTCAGAAATCTCCAAGGAAGTAAGGTGGGGGTCAGCAAGCAGCCTGCACCCCCCAGAGCTCTCAGAGGTGGACCTGCTCTGCCCCAGGGGTGTGGAACCCGGGAAGCTGTCCAGGAGCCCACAGCAGCGATGTGAGGCTGGAGGTTAAGCCCCCAATGTGGCGTGGCAGAGGGCTGGCCAGGAACCTTCTCAGAGCGAGGCGGCCCCAGATCAGCAGCCGGGGAGGGAGGCAGGCTCAGGGGGTGTCCTGCGTGGTGTGTAGAGGGGGCAACTGGATCAGGGCAGGAAAAGAAACAAAGCCCCGTATAGGACCCTTCGCTGGGAGCAGCCTCAGCGAGAACAGACAGGTGGGCCTAGGACCTTGGAGGAATGTGGAAGAGAGAGATCCAGGCTTCCTTCCCAGCTGTGTGATTGTGTCCAGGTAACTTCGGTGCTCTGAGCCTCAGTTTCGCCTGTGTTAAGTCAGCACAGCTACACCCACGTTACAGGGCTGTTGTGAGACTGAGATGAGTCTGCAGTTTGCATCCAACCCAGTGGCTGGCACTTAACAAGGACAGTTACCTTCCCCTCTGAACTTCTCATTTCGGCAGTCATTCTCCCTGCCTTGAGGGGGCTCGGGGCAAAGTCAGGGCCCAGGGCTCTACGGACCCTGAGCCGTTATCAGGGAGGCAGCTTTGGGCCTGAAATGGGCAATTGTGTCCTCAGCGAGTCCCCGTTTACTCAGAAGCCTTGAGCTTCCCACAGTTCTTTTAAACACTCAGTGTCTTGGCAGTGACTTCAAACACTGTTTTGCTGACAATGAATTTACTTACTAAAAACTTACCGGCAAGCAGGGAATGGGGGAGGGAATGGCTAAATCTGAGGGAAAAGAAAGACAGAGAGGCACTGCCAGAGCTCAGCCCGTGAAAGGCTGAACAGAAGAAGGACGCTCACAGTTTCCTTGTCCTTGGCTGGCAGGGGCAGGGAGACAGGAACCTCTCCTGACTGAGCAGCCAGCTCCAGGCAGGGAGACTCTGAGCCCAGAAATTCAGGACGGGATCAAGGCTCCGTGTGAAGATTCCCCACCAGGAACAGACCCACCAGGGACAGATGGGTTTCTTGGCAAGAGCCAGACAGTGGGTTCCCCTCCCACTGCTGAGTGAGCACTGGCCTTGTGAACCCAGTGGCTCCCGATCTTACCTGTGCCCCGAGCAGGCCTGGGCTGCCCCACTTGGAACCTCAGCCTCTTCCCCTGAGAGGAAGCAGTTCTGCCAAGAAGAGCAGGAGTTTGAGGGTTCATTCAAGGACGTGGGTTTGAACCCAGCTTCGGTGCTGTAGCCTTAGACTTGAATCTCATGGGGCCTCTGCTTGTGTGTAAAATGGGGATGATAAGACCTACCTTGCAGGTTGCCGTGCAGGGTAGAGGTGGGGGGAGCACATAGAAAACACCTGGGCTGCGTGGCCCCAAGGAGGTACTAATCTTCCAGAGCCTCTGGTTTCTAGCCCCGTTCAAAAAGAGGCTGGGAACACCTCTCTCGGGGCTGTGGCGAGGCTCAGATGCGAGCAGGTATGTGGGTGAGTGTCCAGTAGATGTGAAGATGCAGGAATGGCTGCTCCAAATGTGGAGGACGCAGCCACTCAGTGGTTTCCAAGCTGGGTTCCAGGAGGCACCCCAGGGGCCACCAGAGGGACACAAGACTGGGCTTGACGCCAGACAGCCCTGCTTGTCCCTGTTTTACACACAGGGTTCCACCTGGGATTTTGTTTGAAATAACCAGTTCTGCTGCTAAATTTTTCGGTCTTTTGAGAAAACCTTTCATTTGGAAAACATTTCAGACTTCAAAAACTTCAAGAATAGGAATAGTACATTAAAATAGGAACATCCACTTACCCCTTGTGGACTGTTAATATCTTACGTCGTTTGCTTTATCATTTATACTCTCTCTATGCATATGTAATTTTTTCCTGAATCATATAAGGGCAAGTTACATACATCTTGGCCCTTTACCCCTAAATACTTCTGAGAATAGGGATATTCCCTCACATAACCACATTAAAGTTGTCTGCTTTGTAAACTTACATCAATAAAATATTTTTCTCCACTGCACTGCCTGTATTCCAGGTGGTCACTGATCTAACAAGGCTCTTATTAGCATTTCCTCCTCCAGTTCAGGGTCCAATCCAAGATCAGGTACCGCATTTGGTTGCCTCCTTTAATCTGGAACGTTACAGCCTTTCTTTGTCTTTTATGGCATTGGCATCTTTAAAGAATACAGGTTTTCCTCCCTGCCCCCTCCCCATCTTTTCTTTGTCACGAAAGTTCCTCATTTTGTGTTTGTCAGATGTTTCCGCATGATTAGACTGAGGTTAGGCATTTTCAGCCAGATCTGGACTGACTCTTAAATTCTCTTCTGACTTTGACATGAAGTGACCTTAGGACCAGGTCTTCTGCTCACAACCTCCGCCCACCCGGCCCCGCTCCCCTCCCGCACCCTCACCTCCTCACCCACCAGACGCTTCCAGAGCTTTGCTACTCTGAGTGTGGTCCCCAGCCCCGCCGCCCCCCCCCCACCATGGAAGCCCTGGGAGGCATGGGCGACCCCGTGGAGGGCACAGCGCCGGCTTGGCTGCCGCTGGCCTCCACCACTGACACCCACTCTACGCAGAAAACTGCCCTTCCCCCCACCCGCCCTGTCCCAGCCCCTCAAGTCCAGGAAAGAAGCTCCACCAGCCCGTCTCTCCCATTGCACGATGCTGGCAATAGTAACTGGTAACCACACGGCCTGGCTGCTGGTGAGACCGGCTGGGACAGTGGGAAAGGCAGAACTTAGAGACACAAAGCCTGAGGTAACGGCCAGGCTGTCTTTTCCAGAAAGGTAGTTGCTGTTAATGCCCATGATACAGATGGGCCAGGATTCAAAGCTGGGATATCCTCACTCCAGAGCCTGTGCTTCCTCCACTATAGCAGGTTTAGGGGCCCATGTCAGGTAGGGTGGGGGGTGGGGAGCTCCCAGAGACAATGGCTTTGGATAGACCTGGCCCTCTGTCCTGCAGCCAGGAGCAGACTGGGTGAGCAGACTGCATGAGGCTCGGTGAGAGCAGTTAGAACTCCTAGAATTATCTGTCCCATTACTTTGACAGACAAGCTGTTCCCACCTCTTCAGTGTCTAAGACCCAGCATTCAGGGCTGGCCCTGCTGTTGGGGAGAAATAACTTCAAACCCAAGAACTCCTCCATAAGATAGGAGTTGGGGGAAGGAAAGGAGAATGCAGTGCACACAAATGTGGGAGTCTTTCTTAAAAGAATAAAGAGCAGGCAACATCCGAGAGGGCAGTGAAGGCCAGCGGGCTGCTTTCTTCTCTTCCTTCGAGGGTCTGTAGCTGGCTCAGGCAGGGCAGAGGCGGGGGTTGGGAGACCCCAGGTGCAGGGATCGACAGGCCTATGACATTGACTGAGGGTAGACAGGACAGAGAGGGAGGTCAGTCTGTTGGTTTCTAAAAATCGATGTTAAAAAATCTAAACTGATTTCTGATGACAAAAGTCACTAATGTTTATTGTAGAAAAGGATGATTGGTATTGTGGTAGGTTTCTATCTGGTCTCTTTGAAGTAGATATAGATAGGTAGGTAAATAGATCATTAGTTAAGGAAATACTTTCTGCTATAACAGATAAACCCTGCAATCTCTAACTCAGTACAAATTTATTTCTCACGCGTGGAAGTCCAGTTGGATGGAGGAGGGCTGGGGAGTGGGGACTGGGCTCTGCTCCATATAGCCATCCAGGGATCCAGGCTGAGGGAGGCTTTCTAAGTCCCCCTGGGCATCGACATGCAGGTGACAGAGAGAGACAGACAGAGAACATATGTGCCAGGCCTGGAAACCAAGCATAACCTTGTTTTTATGCCCACAAGAGAAATGGGGTTCAGGACCTCTAAGATGTCAGGTTCTGAGGATTAGAAGCCACGTTACCCTCCTGTCTTGCATAATAACCATGTGTAACATTTCTCAAAATCCAATAAACCAGAAGGCACCATGTTAATCACTTTCTATCTGTCTTGTCACTGAAACATCACAACCACCCCCACGAGGTGTGGGCACTGTTGTTATCCCCATTTTACAGCCAAGGAAACTGAGGCTCGGCAAGGTGAAGCAGCAAGCTCAGGGTCACACCTGAGCAGGTGAGTGGGGCCCTGGGACTTGGATCCAGTTCCTGTGCTGGACTGCTGTGTTCTCCTGCCTCTCCAGGGCGCCCTGGGGTCAGAGATGACCTCAGGGAGGCCAGGCCCAATCACAGTGGCTTCATGCGTTTTCCAGCCAGGCTGGGACTTTTGGCCTCTGGTCACAGCCTGTGTGGCTGACTGGCTTGTGGGCTGAGCTCTCGAAGAGGAACCCAGGGAGCTGGAGTGATTTCCTCAGGGATCCACTGTTGCTCAAAGCAGAGCTGAGACTTAAGCAGCATCTGAAAAAGCACGAACAGCCCAACAGGGTCGCTTTGGGAAGCTCAGTGGGAGAGAGGCTGGCCTCTCGCCTCACATCAGCCACAGACTACAGGGAACCTCCCTCCCTCGGGCTCCAGCTCTTTCATCCGTGCAGCTGGGAGTTCAAACTAGACCAGTGGTTTTCCAACTGGTCCTGGAGAACTCTCGAGGGACTCGAGGGACTGGGGACATCTTGCAAGGGGAAGGGGGGAGGAGGGGAAACAGCAAACCAGCCCTGCTGTCCGACTCGATCAACCAGAGCAGCCAAGTTCTGTATAAGATCTACCCCTTAACGAAAGGATTCCACTGCAAAAGGAAATTTAAAACCTCCTGTTCTAGAGGCTTTCTACTTCCTGCCGTCCTGTGTTTTTATCAGATAAGTTCATTCATTCAACAGTTCAACAAACATTTATTGACAGTATGGATGTTAACAGGAAAACCCAGCCCCTGTTTTTAGGATGGTCACAGTTCAAGTGGAAAAACAGAGCATTCAACAGGCAACAACCATGCAGTGAGATAAATGATATTCATTCATTCATTTAGCAAGTATATTTATTTTTTAGATGTTGGGAGTAGGAGTTTATTAATTAATTAATTAATTTTTGCTGTGTTGGGTCTTCGTTTCTGTGCGAGGGCTTTCTCTAGCTGTGGCAGGCGGGGGCCCCTCTTCATCACGGTGCGCGGGCCTCACTATCGCGGCCTCTCTTGTTGCGGAGCACAGGCTCCAGACGCGCAGGCTCAGTAGTTGTGGCTCACGGGCCTAGTTGCTCCGCGGCATGTGGGATCATCCCAGACCAGGGCTCGAACCCCGTGTCCCCTGCATGAGCAGGCAGATTCTCAACCACTGCGCCACCAGGGAAGCCCTGTTTAGCAAGTATATTTATTAAACACCTACTACTGTTGAGGCATCGGATATAAACAGTGAGCACGATAAAGTCCCTGCCCTCGTAAAGCTTTCATTACCTGGGGAGAGACAGCTAATAAACAAGGAAACAGAAATAATACAAAATATATCATCAGATACTGAAACAGGCCACTAGAATGAATAAAACAGGCTAAGCGGTCTGGGGAGTGTGAAGGAGTTTGCTCTTCTGGGTTGGGAAGTCAGGGGAGGCCTCTCTGAGTTAACATGTATTTGTTTTTCCATTCTTCAATGACAAGCCCAGGGAAACCCGTTATAAGGGCACTGAACCTAGCTGGTGGGGAGTGGGGGTCTTGGGTTAAAACTTCCTGGAGGAAGGAAGTGGCTTCAGGTGGGAATCGTGGCGGAGGGTTAGGGCCAAAGCAGCCGTGTGCTGCCCCAGGATCGTTGCACCAGCCACACCCACTTTCAATAAGAGCCCAGTCAACACATTTCAAGGGGCAGTTATGATAAGATGATAGATTCTTTCCTCTAAATCGGGGTCTGCAGGCCAACTCTGGCCTGCCACCTGATTTCGTAAATAAATTTTTATCGAAACAGCCACGTTCATTCATTTACACAGTGTCTCTGGCTGCTTTTGTACAATGGCTGAGTCAAATAGTTGGGACAGAGACCATGTGGCCCATGAAACTAAAAATATTTACTATCCAGCCCTTTACGGAAAAAAATTGCCAACCCCTCTTTTAGAAAATGCTTCCTAGAAGACAAAACTTTATTTTTAATCCAGCCACTTGTTCGATGCTCACAAGGGCTCTGAGTAACACACTGAGTTTTGTTATTACCTCTGGTTTGCAGATAAGAAAAGTGAGGCTCAGAGGTAGTGGCCCGAGATCACATAGCTGGTTAAGCGGCCGAGTCGGGGGCCTCCTAATCCAGTGTCCTCACGGTTTGTGAGACCCAGGTGTGCACGCTTTGGCTCATTTTTATCAGAGCTCTTCTCCTCCAAAATCCCCCAGCTTATGAAACACGCATCAGGTCCCCAGCCAGCTCTTTAAACTATAATCGGCTCCCCCAACATCTACAGATGGAAAACAGATGTGACTTTGGCAAAAAGAAAGCAGGAACCAGCAGGAAATGCAGGCTGCAGCCCAGCAGGCCTTTCAGAGGTACAGCCTGATGGATGCGATCCCTGATCCACGCAAGACAGATGTTTCGACCACAGGTGAATTATTTGGCAGTTGTGCCCCAGCCTCCCAGTGTTGCTGCCTGAGGCCCCACTGTGTGCAGGGCTGAGCCCCGAGCCCTAAGCCTTGGGCTCCAGGCTTCAGGGAAGGAGAATGCAGCCCTAACTATCCCTAGGATGTCGGGTGGGAGCCAGTGCATTTAAATGATGCTTAAAGCTTATGTTTGTCCACAAATAGCTCTCAGGTCAGGGATCCTGTGTGGGCATTTCTCACCACATCAGGGAAGAGAGACCCAGATTCTGCTGACCAGCTGTGGAGCCTGGAGCAAATTTCTCCCATCCCTGAGCCTCAGTTTCCTCACAGTGTGCTAAGTCAGCGATGATACGAACCATCTCGTGGGAGCTAGCCGTCTGCCTCTCTTCCCCACTCCATGCTCATGTTGGTAGCTTGAAGTTGGCCGTTGTGGAAAGATTTATGCCATGCAAATTGGCAAATGCAGCAAATCAGAACTTTTTTTTTTTTCTTAGGAGAGCCGGTTGTTAAGGATTCCCGTCACACCACTGTCTAAGGCCCATAATGGATCCTAGTTTCCTTGACCATGGCCCCAACCATGGGCAAGACAGAGTGGTGCCTGGTGGGAGCACATGTGGGTCCAGTTCAGCTCACTGTCAGTGTCCTGCATCCCAAGCCCTGTGCTGGAGGCTGGGAAGGCAGTGACGGGGCAGAGGCTCAGAGAGATTAAGTGACTTGCCCGAGCTCACATAGCCTCCAACCCTGCCTTCAGGGAGTTCACAATCCGAGGAAAAGGGCAGGCTCTGAAACAGTCAAGGGTGTGGGCACTACAGCAGGAACCATCCACCTGTGCTTGAGGATGTGGGAGGGCCACGAGAAGTTAGCAAGGGAAAGGTAGGGAGGGCGGTCCAGGCAGAGGGAACCGTGTGTGCAAAGGCACAGAGGAGTGAAAGTGCGCGAGGAGTTCAGCCGAGATTCAGCACAGTGGGGTGTCCCATGGCAGTGTGATGGTGGCAGAATGCCATTCGGAGTTGGAAGTTGTCGTTCTGACTTCCCCCTAATGGGGGAAGGAGTCCTGGAGGAGTCTGTGTAGAGGCCCATCCGAGTCAGCGCCAGGCCCGGGCTCTGAGCTCTTGCTGGGAGCTCAGCATTCATTCATTCACTCACCCAGCACCACCTCTGCCGTGCATGCTCTGTGTACTGGGGAGATGGAGAGGAAGTGCTCACCGGTAGTTGGAGGGACAGACCTGGGATCGAAGGAGTCCCCTGCAGTGGGCTAGCTGAACGCAGTGTCATGGAACCAAGGAGATGGGCCCCAAAGCCCTTCCTGAGAATCAGCCGAGATTCTCAAGAAGGGCTTGGGGAGAAGAAGAAAAGGGCAAAGCACTTTCCATCCCCACCACGCACAGAGCCGCAGTCCAGAGGGCTTCCTTCCCCATCTCTCTAAGTCCTCAGACCTTGGGCTGGAGCTGGACCATCCTTCTGGCTGAACGTCACTGTCCCTTCAAGCAGGGTTTCTCACCTTAGCACTATAGACATGTGGGGACTGAGTAATTCATCTTTACGGAGGGCTGTCCTGTACACTGTAGGTTGTTTAGCAGCGTCCCTGGCCTGTGTGCCAGTAGCAAAAGCAACTCCAGACATTGCCAAATGGCCCCTGAAGGGCAGAATCACCCTGGTTGAGAGCTACTGCTCAAAAGCAAATGAACTTGCCTGATTGTACTTTTGGGTGAGCTATTAATACAATACCAAGAAAAAATTGGTGTTCTTGGAGGCGGAGTAAAAATTCAATCAGCTCTTAACCAATGCATGAGTTACAGGTGAATTCCAAAAGGCACAGAACTGTTTCACATCCATGCTGCTGGACATGCCTTGTTCCCTAATTCGTAAATCAAACAAGAAAAGAATCTCCCGTGTGCCAGAATTCTAATGATTAAATTATCAACGTGGAAGACAACTGCAGGCACAAAATAATCTTTCCCCAGGAACTCTATAGTCGTGTCTCAGGCTCATAAATGTTTATGGAAGATGTTCTCCAAAACTGACTGACTCTGTGCACAGGCACAAGAACCTTGAAAGAAATGATCAGAGAGCTCAGAGCACAGAGCTGGAATAAGAGGAGCGACATTCTTCCTTAGTGGGCATTTCCATGGAGGCGGTATAGAAGCACTCCACTGTAAATCATTTCCTAGAATTCTCACCAAAACCCCATTGGATGTCATGCTATCTGTGTCAGTTCACATGTGTCTAGAAATGCAGGCTCAGAGAGCTAGAACACTTAGCCCACGGTCTTATAGCTGGTAAGGAGTCCGGGTCTGACTCTGCTTTTCAGTGCTGTGTGTTACCAACCCCATCAGCCGATTCATTTTACAGGTGGAAAAACTGAGGCCGCCTGAGAAAGCAGAACAGATATGTCAATAATAGCTCACTTTTCCATTGCGCTCCATGGGTACCGAATCACTTTCGTATTCTTTTTCTCATTTCATTCTCTCAAAAAACGTGAAAGGCCGTCAGGGCATCTTTTTTTGTTTTTTGTTTTTGTTTTTTCTTTAGTGGTACGCGGGCCTCTCAATGTTGTGGCCTCTCCCGTTGCGGAGCACAGGCCCGGACGCGCAGGCTCAGTGGCCATGGCTCACGGGCCCAGCCGCTCCGCGGCATGTGGGATCTTCCCGGACCGGGGCACGAACCCATGTCCCCCGCATCGGCAGGCGGACTCTCAACCACTGCGCCACCAGGGAAGCCCCCGTCAGGGCATCTTTTAGGCCCACCTCCAGCCCCCTCCTTCCCCAAGGTATCTATTACTGTCAAGAGGCTCTGAGCCCCGGGAACATCTCCCACAAAAGCAGTAGTGATGTTATTCCTTTCAGAGGTATTTACGTTTTAGAAGAAACCCTAGGGAAAGGGCACTGCTTAACCCAAAAGAATGAAGGTTGGAGGGGAAACTTTAGGCCTGGTAGCATCTGGTCGAGGGAGGGCTTCACTTCTGCAAGTGGAGAGAGAGATGTGTGGTTCCCAAAAGACGTCAATGTTAGACAGACATCTGCTTCTGGGTGCTTCCATGAATAAGTGTGACGTGAACTTAACTGAAGGCGTTGCAGGGGAAGAGCTGGGAAAGGGGAAGGGGCTGGGTCTTGCCCACGCAGCAGAGGGCACTTTTCTCAGTTCCTTCTTCCTAAACCCAGACTGTGTCTCAGGCCTCCCGACCAGGCTGATCCCAGGGTCACCCTCTGTCATGAGAGTCAGGAGAAAACAGGAAGGCTCCTCTTCCAGGGGTGACTACCCCCCACCCAGCAAACCACCGTCCCCTTGCCCTGGGCAGGGAGCGGCTCACAAGGAGAGCCTCACACTCACCACCTTCTGCCTCCTTCCTCTCCCAGGGAAGTCCTACGGGGCAGACGACTTCCTGCCGGTGCTCATGTACGTGCTGGCCCGCAGCAATCTCACGGAGATGCTTCTCAACGTGGAGTACATGATGGAGCTCATGGACCCTGCCCTGCAGCTGGGGGAGGGTAAGTCACCACCCCAGGCCCATCTCCGGAACCCTGGGGCCCATCGCCCACTCCTGACCCAGCCACACCAAAGGCTTGCTGGAGGGCCCAACAATTACCTCCTGGATGCCAGACTCCACTAAGCCCTGGGACACAACAGTGCCTGACACAGCCCCGGTCCTGGGGGACTCACAGACTAGCAGGGGAGCTGGGCCAGTAAAGAGACCTTGTCACCTATGCTAGACAAGGGAAGCCCAGAGGGTACCAGAGCACGTTACTCAGGCTGTGCAATCAGGGAAGGCTTCCTGGAGGAGGTGATGCCTGAGCTGAGCATTGAAGGATAAATAGGGGCCAGTCAGATAAAGAAGGGGGAGAGGCAGTCTTTACAAAGGGAACAGCAGTTGCTGGCAGTGTACAGGATAAGGGAACAATGGTCAGCTCTTAGACAGGGGTGGCCCTGGGGACTCAGCCCCCTGCTCATCCAGATCTGGGCCAGGTACCCGTCAGTGGGAGGAGGGTAATGCTGTGGTGTGGGCAAGAGGCC
Source organism: Monodon monoceros (assembly GCF_005190385.1). Classification (NCBI taxonomy): domain Eukaryota; kingdom Metazoa; phylum Chordata; class Mammalia; order Artiodactyla; family Monodontidae; genus Monodon; species Monodon monoceros. The sequence goes on from NW_021703778.1 coordinate 162,802,282, forward strand.
ATGCACTCTCCTGTAGGATGATGGCAGGGGTGTAATTTGTCCCACCCTCACCTTCCCTTCCCTTTCCTCCTTCCTACCACTTCGTCCCGTACACTTAGCCTCGGCCACCCCTCCACCAAGAATCCCTGAGGTGCAGCCATCCCAGATAGCAGTTCTGAGGGAGCCCCAGGCTCCCTCTGAGACACCACCCCCAAAAGGGTGAAGAGACTCTTAGGCCCCCAGTGGCCCCTTTGGGCTTTGTGGTTCTTGAGATAAGCTGGCCCTCTTTGCATCTGTTTGCATTTTTAGACCGTGTCGGTCTCTGGGGGGGACAGTATGACGTGGCTGGTTCTGTGAGTTCTTGGAAGCTCAGGGGAGCGTGTAAAGCTGTGCAGGACTGGCCCGCCCCCGTGGATTGTTGTAGAGTCATAGAGAGTGTCAGGGAAAGAGCCCTTTGGCGGGTGGAAGGATGGAGCGAGGCTGTGGGGCTCTGCACTTGATCTCAGCACTGGCCGGCTCTCTGGCAGTGGTCAGCCCTGCCCAGGCCGCCGTGGCTCCTGTTCCGTCCACAGCCTGCATCCTTGCTGCCAGACAGGACTCCAGGCCAGGCGCAGCGGCGAACAGGGACAGGACAGGGACATCCTTGGCCCAACTACCCTCTCCTTATGGACCTGAAGCCCCCCGCCCCAATCCTGTCATAACCTCCTGCGATCCTTCTTCCTGTTCCCGAAAGCCACAGGGGGTTCGGGTGGGAAAGCTGAGGTCCTGCAGGCAGGAGAGCTAGTCTGTTCGGGGCTACATTAAGTATTTTTAAAAATTGAAGTATGGTTGATTTACAAGGTTGTGTTTCAGGTGTACAGCAAAGTGATTCAGTTATATATATATATATGTTTTTCAGATTATTTTCCATTATAGGTTATTACAAGATATTGAATATAGTTCCCTGTGCTACACAGTAAATCCTTGTTGCCTATCTATTTTATGTCTAGGACTACATTAAGTATTTTTGAGGCAAGCCAAGTACAAATGAATACATAAAGATCTTAAACATTCCACATTTTCTGACCCAAAGCTGCCTGAATACCCTGCAGCCTGCCCCTTTTAGACTTAAGGGTCAGAGCCCCTGCCCCACCTCTGGACCTGTGGGGAAATTTCTAAGGGATCTATGAGGTGTTTGCTGGAGAAAAGATGGCAGGGCAGAGCCTCGCATGCCACCACGTACCGCCCCTCCCAGCAGACCCTGCCCAGGGCAGCTCTGAGGACCATGCTGCACACACACCAGGAGGTGGGCCGTGTGGCATGGGCGCCTCTCTCTCTTCCTACGCCCATAGCCAGGGTGGGAGGTCACAGCAGCCAGGACAGCCCAGCCTCACAGGTGTTGGACTCCAACAGAAGGATGACTTGGGGGTCTGCAGCATGGGCAGGAGCTTCCACCCAAGTCTGCCAGCTGGTAGACCTCCATCTAGACATATCTGGGCCCAAGAGCAGGAGGATGGAGCGCCAGGCGGGCAGTGTTCCTGAGTTTCCCCAGCTTCACCCTCCTGTCTTTGCTGGGGGGTGGCCCACAGGGTGCTCCGTCACCAAAGCCCCTGAGGTGCAGTGAAAAGAGGGGCTTGCCTGGGAGGTGGCGGGGTGGGGAGAAGCAGAGCCCCTGCTGGCCAGTCCCCGCCCGTGATGCTCTGCCGAGTCAGACATGCCCGGGACAAGGGCAGGCCCCTGGGAAGTCCCTGCTCTTGAGAACTTGTTACTCCATCCTAAGAGGAGAAATAACACAGGGTGTAGAAAAAAGAGCAGTTTGGAGGCTGGATTTGGTCCCAGTTCTGCCTCTGATTGGCTGGAGACCTTGGGCAAGTCACTTAACCTCTCTGGCTTGGAAAAGGGAAGGCATTGGGCTAGATTTGGGGTTTTCAGACCATCTGGGCACCTTCTGCAGAGGCAGCTGGGGGAAGGATGAGAGATGGAGGGGGCCTCTGCCTTCTTGTGTTTCACAGTCTGAACAAACACATCTGCATTCACCAAAAAGCCTGCAAGACCGTCACATTCTTTCAACCGGTTCCCCGTGCTGGAATTTGGCAAAGATTGTGACTGGGTCCCACTTTTTCGCAGCAGGCTTCTGGAGAGTGAGAGATCAGGGACTTCCTGTAAGAAGTAGAGAGGAACTGAACACTGACCTGATGGGACCCTGACCCCTTTCTCCCCCGTCTCTCTGCAGCTCCCACCACTCTGGGCAATTACAGGGCAGATGGGAGACCCAGGCAGCTGCTGGGCACCTGACTGGAGCCAGCTCAAAATACAAACCTCTCCAGAAGCACCCTCATAGATTCCTTTGCCCACATCCCGTCTGCACCCTGGCTGACAGCTGGCCATCCTGGGCTAGTAATCTCTTAAGAGAGGCAATGAGGTTTTCCCATCAATGGACAGCACCCTCTCCCTGAAGAGAACGCTCGACTCCAAAACTCACAGTGCGAGGAGTTGCCTGTCACCTAGTGGTCATGGCAGGAACTGCAGGACCCCCAAGTCCAAGGGAAGTCTACTGGGAGAGCCAGGAGGCTGTAAAAAAAAAGCAGGGCTTGAGCAGGCAGGAGTGCACTGGCAGGGCTTAGAGTTCCTCCCCTTTGCCCAAGAGGGTGGGGAACCTCCAGAACAGCTCCCTTAGGTCACCTAACCACCGTGCAATACTCGCATGTTACCGAGCACTGCACTTTATGTGTATTGATCTCATTTACTTCCCTTAACGTGATGGATTTTGCAGATGAGGAAATGGGAGCATAGAGGACACTAACTCACCTGGGAGCACAGGGCTCTCTGCCGAAGACTGAGACCTAAACCCTGCTCTCCGACTCCAAAACTGACCATTCGCAGTCAGCACACTGCACTCAGCTCCTCCCTTCCCAGCCAGGGGGGGATGTGATCACGATGGGAAACAGGACCGTGGGGGAATGCCAACTAGAGGACAGGGCTCTCTGCCAGCAAGGGCTGGAGGCACCAAGGAAGGCTTCTTGCACACCCAGGCTTTGAGCTGGGCTGGAAAAGGAGAGCCATGAGAGGTCTGCTGGCCCTTCTCTGATAAGGGACACCAAGCCAAGTTCCATGCTGGCCTTGATATACCTATTTCAAAAGCTGTCTTCTTCCTACACTGCCATGCAAGGGCGAGTGATCCTGTGGCAATAAACCCCTTTATCTCGTCCCCCGCCCACCCCAGTCAGGGTATGAACTTTTCCCATACTGGTTGTGAAATTTGTAGGAATATGTAGACAGCTTCATCCAGTGGAGCAGTTAGGAATGCTTTGGGCTGCAAATAATTACGATGTAACTAATAATGGTTTAAGTCAGAGTGAGGGACTGGTTTGTCTCTTGCATCAAGAAGTCCTGGGGTAAGCAGCTGTTAGATAATGTGGCAGCTTTTAGCCCTGCCATCAGGAAATCGTAGACCCAGCTCTTTCCATTGCTCTTCAGGATGTGAACTTTTGTCTTTGTGCCTATCACCTCTGATCACAAACAGCCGCTGTGCCTCCAGGCTCACCTCTGTGTTCCAGAAAAGAGGAAGGGGGACAGACAAAAACCAGAAGGGATACAGTAACTGAGTCTGCCCCTTGCAAAAGGCTTTCCTGGAAGCGCCACTCAGGGACTTCCACTTACATCTAAGTAGCCAGAACGGGGTCTCCTGCCCTCTACCCTGAACTACGAGAGAATCTAGGAAGTGAGCATTTTCAGTTGAGTGTGGCTTTACCCCACAAAAGTAGAGTTCAGTTAATTAGGAAGAAAGAGAAGATGGGATTTGGGTGGCTCACTAGCAGATGGGCCTCATGTCAAAACTCATTGCCCTGGTACCCAAAGGGCTGGGGAGAGGCTTGGTGAGTGGGAAGGAGGCCCAGGGAAGCACTGCAAGACCTTGGCCAGGCCACCCTGCCCCCTCTAGAGTGAGGGGCGAAACAAGGCTAGTGCTTCTGAAACATTTTAACCAAAGCCTCCAACAAGCCAAGGAGAGGAAACTTGTAAGCATCTGTGCAAGTTATTGTCTTTTATCTGAACACTTCGTGTAAATTTTGTAGTCTGAAGTATTTCAAAGCTTAAATTAGGAAACATTAGGTATTAGGAATGTGTGTGAATTAACTTAAGGTAAAAAGAAATGGGGAAATAAATGAATCAAAGTTTTTACTTTCCTTAAATCTTTAAAAAATAGTGTGTGATAGTATGACCGTAATTAAAATTTTCTCCACATATTTTTAAGTCGTTTTTTAAAATAGGGTATATATGACACATACAATGTGGAGTCTCCCAGCCACCCATGTCTCCAAGGCGCCCCTTTCCCCACCCTAAAGACATCCGTGGTTCTTGTGTATCTTTAGATTGTAAAGCTCATTGTAAAACTAAAAACTCATTTTAAAACATCACTTAAATACAAGCAAGAGTTACGTCCCAAAAGGAACGAGCTTTGATCAGGGCCGTACAGATCAGGGCTGGACTTGAAGCTTGTGAGGCTGCGGTGGGCACAGAGCTGAAGTTGGGCCGGTGACCAACGGGGCGGCAGGCGCCTCCTTGCAGCGGCGATGGGTGGGGCTTAGAGAGGTGGGCGGGGCGGGCCGAGCTGGGACCAGCCCCCTCCCTTTGGGGGTGGGCGGAGTCGGTCCTGGCTCAGCCTCCACACCCTTTCCCCCCGCAGGTTCCTACTATCTGACCACCACCTACGGGGCCCTGGAGCACATCAAGAACTACGACAAGATCACGGTGACCCGGCAGCTGAGCGTGGAGGTGCAGGACTCCATCCACCGCTGGGAGCGCCGGCGCACGCTCAACAAGGCCCGGGCCTCCCGCTCCTCCGTGCAGGTGACGCCTGGGGCAGAGGGTGGGAGGGGGGACGCCTGGGACAGACGGTGGGAGGGGGGA
>NW_021703778.1:162807157-162843138 GCF_005190385.1 Monodon monoceros
CGCCTGGGACAGACGGTGGGAGGGGGGACTCCTGGGACAGACGGTGGGAGGGGGCCGGCGGACCTTGCCCCAGACCATCCCTACTGCCCGCCGGCTAACAAGCCTGACGCCGACTGGCTGCTCTGGCCAACCAGCCCAGCCCCCAGGGGCGTTCACGTGGGAGGCAAAGACACCGGCTCTCGCCTGCCAGCGTGTGCCCAGCCCAGTGGCGGTTGGGGGGTGGGAGTGGAAGTTAAGGGGTGGAGACTACAAAAGTATCAGCAGGCCTCGGTGGGCAAGCATGGTAGGGATATGGGACATTTCTCCACTCTTCCTTAGCACCTATGATGTCCCAGCAGGCTGTTAGGGCTGGAGATGTGAACAGCAAGTCGTCCCAGTGAGAAGCCCACGAGGGCCCATTCCCACCTGTGCTTCCCACCCATTCCCATTCCTGCCCCTCATTCCCTATGGTCTGGGTTAGATGCCCTCCTCTGTGCTTCCTGCTGCTCCTTCGCCCTTCACAGCACGTATACACTGTATTGTAACCATCTGTGTATGAAGCTATCACCCTGAGAGAGCAGGGCCCATTGCTCACGTGTCTTAGGGGTCCCAAGCCCAGGGCCTGGGACAGAGTGAGACTGGGGTGCATGCAGAATGGCCAGAGTTAGGACAGTGAGCCAGGCTGCAGCCCAGAGCTGTAAACAGCTCTACAGACTCACTTACCTGGCACCCAGAGCTCGCTGGACCTGAACCCCATGCCCGGCTTTCCAGATGGCCTTTCTGTAACCAGCAGAGCCCAGGCCTGGGAGGCAAGAGGCTCAAGGTATGGACCCAGCTCTGTACTAGCTTGCTGTGTGACCCCGAGCAGTGTCTGCCTTCTCTGGGACTCAGTTTTCCTATCAGCTCAGGGGGACTCTGGACTCTTTGAGCTCTGCCTCCCCAGTACCTGTTCTAGGCGGCCAAGCTGATGTCCCCTCTCCTCTAATCAATGGTGTCTTGATAATGTTTAGTAACTGGTTCTCTGGGGAGGGAAAAAAAAAACCCTCTGATTTCAGCTTCTGTCGATTTCCATGGTATAAATGCTCCCACCATGGCTGATTTCAAGCTACTAACTTGGCATCACTGAACTTGGAGTTGGGAAGCGGGTATGAGCCAGCATGAGTTGGCAAGTACCAGCTCCAGCACACCACCACTCCCCACCGCCTCCTGGGACAGCTGTCCCTCCACCAGCTCTTGGAATATGGACACCCTTGGTCCAAGCCTGACCCAGGCATTCCTTACTTCTTGCTTCCACCCTGTGGATTCCCAGTGCTGAGCCAGGCAGAGCATCAGTGCCTCCCGCTTAGGGAGGCGAAGCTCAGGAAGAGGCTTGGGATGGGGAGTCTTCTCAGCACTCTTTCTGGGGTATGGGGAGGTCACCACCCTCTTCCTCCTCCCCCGGTGCCTCCTCTGCACCCCATGCCCTAAATCCCTCCCCTGGGAGTGAAAGCCCGGAGCTTGACCGTCATCAGGTGTAAAGGGCCCTTGGGAGGCCTAACGGGGGACAAGGAGAGCACAGGCAGCCACTGAGACCCAAGGAAGTGGGTGGGCTTTCCTCTCCCGGAAGAAAGACTCTTGACACAGAGCCTGCCCTTCACATGCATTCACTACTCTGCAGCCATAATTACCACCGTTCTGAAGCGGTCATCGCCCTCATGGTCCGCCTCCCCCTCATCAGGAGACGGCTGTGCTGCCACCATCCTTCCACGAGGGGGCAGCCCTGCACACACCACTTCCTACCCGTCCCCTGGGTCCTCGGGGGAAGGGGGACTCTTCCAGGCTCTGAGCTAGTTTTATGTGCTTCCTCACAGCCACGTAGTAAGGACTGGTTTTATCCCCAGTTGACAGTTGAGGAAATGGAGACTCAGAGAGGTGTAGGTCACACAGTGGGAGCAGATTCAAAGCCAGGCAGGGACTCCTTCCACCATCTCTGGTGGAGGAAGGTGTGAGTGCGATGTTCTGTGCGAATGCTCCCATCCCCAGCCTCGCAGGCATCGCCTCACCCTTGCCCACGTAGCTTATGAGGTGCAACTCCTCCACCTGTCCTAAAGCCCCCATCCTTCAGGCCCAGCTCCCCAATCCCTTTCCCCTAAGTCTTCTCCCCCGCCCTTCCCTGCCTGCCTGCTCTCCCTCGGAACACCACGCTTCTCACCCCCAGGCTCTTCCAGCCCTAAGGCCTGAACTGTTCTACCTGCCTTAGCTGCCCCAGCTGAGCCATGGATGCTGGGGGTGGGTCTGAACCTCTGGTTTTATTTATGCTGCCCTGCGTGCCCAGCATAGCGCCTGGGAGGAAGAGGGGCTCAGGGAGGAAGAGATGAGAAAGTGAGTGACAGATGAATAAATGATGGCGAGCCCGTGGACTGGCCACCAGGGGGCGGGCGCTCTCACTCATTGCCGAGACTGCAAGCCAACCGACTGACCTGGAATGGTCGGCCCCATCGAGAGCTGAGGCCCAGAGAGGGAAGGCCCTTGCCTGAGATCACACAGCAGGGTCAGCTGCAGGTGCCCCGACTGCCAGCCTCACGACCCCTCCTGCCATCCATCCGCTCTCTACAGAGAGGACCCCTGGGGTACAGAGAGGACAAAGGAGTTGTTCAAGACCACGCAGCTCCTCACTCCTGTCCAAGCTCCCAGCATCGGGACGGGGGGTGAGACCCGACGCCGGTGACCCACGCCCCCTGCATCTCGCCCCGTAGGACTTCATCTGCGTGTCGTACCTGGAGCCCGAGCAGCAATCACGGACGCTGGCGTCGCGGGCGGACACGTTGGCCGAGGTGCTGTGCGCTCAGTGCGCAGAGAAGTTCGAGGTGGTGCAGCCCCAGGACCACCGGCTCTTCGTGCTGGTGGACGGGCGCTGCTTCCAGCTGGCCGACGAGGCGCTGCCGCACCGCATCAAGGGCTACCTGCTGCGGAGCGAGCCCAAGCGCGACTTCCACTTCGTGTACCGGCCCCTGGACGGCGGCGGGGGCAGCGGGGGCCCGCCCTGCCTCGTGGTGCGGGAGCCCAACTTCCTGTGAGGCCGGGGCTGCAGCCCCTCCAAAGGCAGTGTTCACCCAGGTGGAGAAGCCGTCAGAAGACCCGGCCCGCGCCCTCACCCCACACACTCACACTCAGCCACACCCACACACGCACGCACACACTCTCCCAACAGGAATGCCCACACATCACACGTGCTCACAACCCACTGAGCGCACGAAGACCAGCGTGGCACTTAAGCAACGTGATCAGTGGCCCCCAGCTTGCTTCCTGAAGGAGAGTCATAGCCCCCTAGAGGCCACGTTATTCATTAGGCAGAAAGGGAAACGGCTCAGAGGGAGAAGGGGCTCTCCAGCCCCCTGAAGCAGAGTCCAAGCCCGGCCCCTGTTCACACACAGCCCCTCAGGCCAGTCCCTCTGCCCCTGCCCCCCATGCCCGCCCGATCCTCAGTCTTTCCAGGGGAGGGCTTCCCGTTTCCCCAGGACTGTCCTCAGGAGGAGTGGCCCGGCCCCAGCTGCTCCCACGCCCCTCTTCCCACAGGATGGAGCTGGGATGCTCTGGACCCTCCCAGCATCTCAGGAGCATCTCAGGGTGTGTGAGGAGACAGCCCTTCCCCGATCCCTGCATAAGAGCCTGCACTTGGCTCTCAGCACCCACAGCCCCGCCGCAGCTCCCAAGCCCCTCCAGGAGCAGCCAGACGTGCACTGGGACCTCCAAGTGAAGCCAGCTCCGTGGCTACGTGGGTGAGCGCAGCCTCGGCCACGGGGGACATTGACAGGGCCGTTGCCTTGGGGGGCACCCCAGGGCTGTGGCACCTGTGGCAAGAGGCACCGTGTGGGGAGTGTTTAATAAAAGCCCTTTTGAAAAGGCGTCTCCTTTTCCCCGGCTAGAGCTCTGCTCAGCCAGCCAGGCCCCCCGTTAACAGCCTAATCCCCTTCCCAGGTGGAGTACAGAAGACCACCTCCTTTCCACCGAGGGCCCTATGTTTTGACAGAATCTGCAGCGTACTCTCAGCCCTCCGGGCCCTGGCCCCTGTCTGCCCCTCAGCCTGGTCATCTCCTGTCTCCTCCCACCCACGGTTCCCATCATTCCTGCCTCTGCCGCCTAGCCCAGGAATACCGTTCCATATAGTCTTTGCGTGGTCAAACTCTCTTTATCCTTCAAAGCCCGTCTCCTCCCCCTGGAGGAAGAAGTCAGCCTTCTCTGACTTCCTAGGCTGGCCAGATAGTCCCTGTCTATGGCCCCCAGCCCCCTCGGATCATCTCTCTCACAAGAGATAGCTCATCAGATTGCATTTGTCTGTTGATATTTCTGCTTTCTCCACCAAATTTGGACCCTTCATGTCTGTGTCCTCAGCACTGATGAAAATGTGTGTTTGCTGAGTGCCTGTTAAATGTCAGCACGCTCCTAGGCCCTGGGAAACAGCAGAGCACAGGACAGACGGCGCTCACGTGGAGCCCCAGTGTGAACAGCAGTGAGCGGTGCGCCCAGGGCAGGTGGGCTGGACTCGCCCGGATTATACCCCTGGGCAGCAACCAGCTCGTTCACCAGTCAGCAAACATCTGTCGAACTCTGGCTCCAGGCCAGCCCTGTGTGAGATGCAGGGATTGCTCCAGGATGCAGCCGGCCAGCCCTGGAGGACTTTCCAGGCCGGGGCTCGGTATAACAGACATGACAAAACACAAACAGCTTCTGATCTGAGGCTACCCTCAGATCAGAAGCTGAGGGTAGCCGGCTCTGATCCCAGGTTGCCCTTTCCTTCCCCAGCCCCCTACCCACCACCCAGTGCAGACACTGTTGCCTTCCTGAGCTTCCAATGCTCCCTGCAGCCCTGAGCTGAGCTGGCCATGCAGCCTCGTGTCCCCAGCTGTACGGCAAAGTGCCCACCACCTCCCACTAGGCCTGAGGCTGGTGGGGAACGTCAGAGGCGGGTCCATTTACCCAAGCACCCTCTTGGCCAAGTGGGGCCCAAACTTGGGGTGGGGTTGGAGTTCAGAGGGTGGATTGGACACCAGCCCAGCCCTGGGAGTCTTCCGTCCAGCCAGTGAGCTGGACCGGGGACCACTGTAAGAACACGTGTGTGTGTGTGTGTGTGCATGCATGCATGTATGTGCACAAGCATATGTGCCGGGCCCACCGTCCTGGGGCCTCTCCCATCAGGAGAGGCCGGAGAGCAGGAGGGGTGGGGGTATCTGGACCCCTGTCTTCTGGATGCCTTCTCCCCCCGGGGAGGTGCAGGGGCCTGATTCAGGGCGCAGAAACACCCTCGCATGTACTGAGCCCTCACGGGGGTGCCTGGCACTGGTTAGTGGCTGCTCTGTGTGATTTTATTTAATCCACACACCAGCCCCTTGTGGGAGGTATTTATGGATGAGGACGCAGAGGCTCAAAGGAAGGGGGAGAATGAGTGAGTCTACTTGGGCGGCCTTAGCAAAATACCACTGATGGGGCAGCTTTGACAACAGACATTTATTTTCTCACAGTTCCGGAGGCTGGAAGTCGCAGATCAGGGCTGGTTTCTCCTTGGCTTGCAGACGGCTGCCTTCCCACTCTGTCCTCACACAGCCTTTTCTCTGGGCCTGAGCAGCCCTAATCTCCTTCTCTTCTGAGAACACAGGTCCTATTGGATTAGGGCGCAGCCATATGACCTCATGCTACCTTAATTAACCCTTTAAGGCCCCGTCTCCAAACACAGTCACATTCTGAGATGCTAGAGGTTAGGGCTTCAACACATGAACTTGGAGGGCTCACAACTGGGCCCATAACAAGGGATGACTTGCCCAAGGTCACACAGCTGGTTAGAGGCCAAAGTGAGGTTTGAACTCAGGGCTAACCTACCCCCAAATTCAGGGCTCTCTTTTCTACCCGGTGCAGCATCCCAAGTGACCTGTTGGTAGAAAACCAAAGTCAGATGAGTCTCGCCCGCCAGGCCCGCTCTGGGTGAACTTGCCTGAGGCCATGGTGAGCATCGCAGGGCTGACCTGATCCAGAGGCCCAAGATGCAAGTGAAGCGGCCTGGTTTCTCCACAGGCCCTGAACAGGGGGTCATTGTGTCCAAGGGTGACGGGGCCACAGGCTGGGACGTAGGACAGGGGCTCGGCTGTGTGTCCTCCCAGCGTTTGTCCCCTCTACCCTTGGCCGGCTGGCTCCCTCCTTCCCTCCACTTTTACTGGCCCCCTCCAGTCCCTGAGGCTGAGACTGGAGCCAGCGGTGCTGGGAGAAGCTACGAAGGCTTCTGCAGAGACCAGGGCATGCCCAGGCCCTGCTGCTCTTCCGTCCCCAGGGCCTACCAGCGACAGCTGGGTGCAAAGCCCTGCCCATCGTGAGAAGTGCAAACTGCCCCTGCAGACACCTGGCCCACGATGGCCTCACAACACCTTAATGTGTTGAATCCGGGTCTCCCTAGTATGAGCAAGTTTCTGCTGGGGGACAAGGGACGGGTCTGCAAGGGAGGTGGGCAGAGAAGAGCAGAGGCCCTGAGTGGGAGGAGGGACAGAGGGAGGAGGGGAGGGTCCTCTGGGTGCAGTGGAGATGCCTCCCTCCGCCAGCCACAGACCAGCCTGTCATCCCCACTTGGCGGCTGAGGCTGATTCTGGAAGGCACATGCGGTCGCAGATGCGGTCGCTGTGTGTGCACTCAGGCGGCCGGAATCCAGGAACTGGCCACCTCCTGCTCTGCAGGGCCATCTGGGGCGGGGACGCGGGGGAGCAGCTGGGGCAGGAAGGTCACGCGGGGCAGGGCTTCGGGAGAACAGCGCTGATTCACAGGGGCTGCGGCTCTTCCTCTTCCCTAGCTGTCAGCTGTTTGCTGGAAGACAGCCGTTTCCCAGGAATGCCCTCCAGGAAACCTCTTCGCTGCTGACGCAGCCCTCAACCAAAAGGGAACTCTGAAATCTGGCTTCAAAGTCGGAGAAACTGCTCAGCTGGAAGGTGGGAAGAACCTCCACTCGTAGTCAGGAGACCTGGGCTCCAGGCCAGCTGCGAGCCCTCGGCAAGATGCTCAACATCTTTGTGCCTCAGTGTCCCCATCCTTAAGAATGCTTATGCCCTGATCTCCCAGGCTTGTCGCAGGGATCAGACAAGCTCCCGGGTTGGGGCAAGCGAAGCCTTAGATCTTTCAGAAAAGGGAAGTAAATTCAGAGCTAGCACATGAGGGCAGGGAAGTTGTTCACGGCCAAGGCTACACGGCTGAGGGGACAAGTGGGGTTGAAATCCAGTCTGGGCTCCACTTGTCACCTTGGCACAGGACTGTGTCCACCCAGAGAAAGGGACACCTTTTCCATATGATGGCATTAAATGGTCTATGGGGAGTCCAGGTGAACTCAAGCCTGGGGGCTACCGAGCCACGCACACATTTTCTGTTCAATGTGAGCAGTGTGGTGACAACGGTCAGCATGGGATGTGATGGGGTCCTGAGGGAGGGGAGGGCATGTAACCCGCCTGGAGGGAGCAGAGGGCTTCCCTGAAGACAGGGCTGCCTGAGCTCAGTCTTGAAGGATAAAGGGTTGGCCAAAAGCAGAAGGGAATTGAAGAACCCCTGAAGATGGCTGGAATTCTCCATGGATCTCTTGCATGTCTGGTGAAGACTCACTGACAGCTTTTATTCCAGACTATCTTCTTTCTTTCTTTTTTTTTTTAATTTTTAAAATTTATTTATTTATTTATTTTTGGCTGCATTGGGTCTCTGTTGCTGCGCGAGGACTTTTTCTCTAGTTGCGGTGAGCGGGGGCTATTCTTCGTTGTGGTGCGCGGACTTTTCATCGCAGTGGCTTCTCTTGTTGTGGAGCAAGGGCTCTAGGCGCACGGGCTCTGTAGTTGTGGAACACAGGCTCAGTAGTTGTGGCACACGGGCTTAGTTGCTCTGCGGCATATGGGGTCTTCCCGGACCAGGGCTCGAACCCGTGTCCCCTGCATTGGCAGGTGGATTCTTAACCACTGCGCCACCAGGGAAGCCCAAGACCATCTTCTTAAGAGTATTTGACTAGCCTTGGAGGATAAAGAGAATTTCTCCCTCCTGGGAAGAGGGCAGATTTTTTTTTTTTCCTGACCAAGATGATAAAATAGTGTCTCTCACTTTGGAAGAGAGTGTCTCCCCGCAGGGTAAAAGTGGGACAGGTCTGCTCACAGCCCTTCTTCCTCAGCCTGATCCAGACCCACTGTGTGCATAGCTTCTACCAGGCCCCACCTCCGCATCCCCCTCAGGGCACTCGGCAGGCAAGAGGGGTCGAAGCAAATATGAAGCACGTGCGCCTGGTTGCCAGGGGTAATGAAGTCCCTTGTCATGGTCTCAGGAGTCTCCTGCCAGCACCTGTGAAACTGTGGCAGGTGACCTTGTTAACATGCAAGTGGGGTAAAATCTCTGGCTCTTGACAGTTTCTGACAAGGAAGGTGAGAGAAAGTGAAAAATCACAGAAAAATGAAATAAGAGTGTGCTGCATGCAGGGTCACCAGTCATTTCCAGATCGCTTGTACATAAAGCCTGAAGCAAAGAGTAGAGGAAGGTGTGGATGAGGGGCAGCTGGCCAGGCCCTTGAAGAGCCCTGTCTGGAAGCACAGGGAGTCTGGAAATTCTCCACCCACGTAGAGCAGAACTGGAGGGGGCCAGCCTAGAGGCAGGAGCAGTGAGTACTCCTAGCAGTCCGACTGTTGCCTTGAAAGACTATGTCTCATGAAAAGAAACGAGCTTTTCCTGGAGAAATAGCTGATCTCAGCTTCGGGACAGGAAATGTAGAATGAAACATCTTGATACACCAGATACGAAGGAAGCTATGGAGATTTCCTAGGGTCATGTCAAAAGGGCTTGGGAGCCCACCTTTAAGATTCCATCAGCCTAAAATGAACAATTTGAGCTTCAGTACAGAAGCACAATGGATTGAAACCCATTAGACACATGTAAGTCGTCCGGATCCTGCTGCTGATCCGTAAGAGAGCTGGGCGTCAGAAAAACATGCTGAAGAGCAGCTTGAATATGCAATCAGCAAAGTCCAGACTGAGAAACTCTACCGATGCACGGCCTGGACTCTTCAACGGAAATTGGAAGGAAGAAGAAGGATGAGGAAACCTGCAGAATGAAGGCTAAGACGAGTGTCTAGGGACACACACTTGTGATAAAACCACAAAGAACACAGGGAGAGTGGTTACTCTTTGTGGGGGCTGTTCTGTGACTGGGATGGAGCACAAGCACGGGCTTCCAGGGTGGCTGGTGTGATCGTTGATTCTATGTGTCCGTTTGACTAGGCCACGGTGCTTATTTAGTCAAATATTATTCTGAATGTTGTGGACTTTTTGGATGATGTTAACATATTAAATGAGTAGACTCTGAGCAAAGCAGATGACCCTCCACAATGTGGGTGGGCCCCATCCAATCAGCTGAAGGCCTTAGGAGAGCAAAGACTGAGCTTCCCTGAGAACAAAGGGATTCTGCTAGCAGGTGGCCTTTGGCCTGGACTGCAACTCCTCCCATGGGTCTCCAGCTTGCAATTTTGGACTTACCACGTCTCCACAATCATGTGAGCTGATTCCTTCAGATAAATGTCTCTCTGTATATGTATACACATCCAACTGGTTCTATTTCTCAGGAGAATCTTGACTAATACATCTGGTAAAGTTCTATTTCTTGACTTGGATGGTAGTCACAAGGATGTTCATCTTACAATTCACTAAGCATTACACTTGTTTTGTATGGTTTTCTATATCTGTTTTTATTTTATAATAAAAAGGCAAAAAACTATTATCGGTATATAGGTATGTAAATATGTAGAAAGGGCATTCAATGATGAATACAAACTGACATTTGGGATTTCTGGGGAAGAAAAGGGTTGGCCACGTTTTACTCCAAAAGTTTCCGTACTATGTAACCTCTTATGACAGAACATGTCTGTACATTTTGGATATAACTAGGGAAAAAATGCTGGTCCTAGTTGTGATACACATAGAAAGGTCACCCTTATCAGAAATCTAATAGAAAATGGCTTAATACGAGGGATGGAGAGCCATGTCTGCTGGGGGCCTATGAACCACATGAGGAGAAAGAAAAGGCAGTGTGACTTACTTTTGAAACTGTCATTTATTTGAGAAATGAACAAGCTGCTTTTAACCTTTAGAACCATGAACATTCAAGTTACTGCACTTGTTAAATAGTTAAGTATATTTTTCTTCTACAGGGAGGACAAATAATAAGAGAGAAGCACGGTCACAAAGTAGTTAACAGTTCTAGAAAATAGAAGAACAGAACTTTTACCACCTGAACATTGAGGCCTTTTAAGAGACTCCTTTTAAATATTCTACTTGTCAGTATTTGCATTTCGTTGAACATCAGCCGGCCCCCAGGGCTGCCCATTCTTGAGCTATAGTGATACATGTTCACACACCTTATGCTTCTTGTACTTGTTACTTAAATCCCTAAAGCTCCCCCAAATCTGTAGGACAATGAGTTCTTTATCCTGGTCACGTGATTGGATGTATTAGGACAACCTCATGGAGAAAGGATAAACTGATTAAAAATGGGCCCATTAGGGCTTTCCTGGTGGCGCAGTGGTTGAGAGTCCGCCTGCCGATGCAGGGGACACGGATTCGTGCCCCGGTCTGGGAAGATCCCACATGCCGCGGAGCGGCTGGGCCCGTGAGCCATGGCCGCTGAGCCTGTGCGTCTGGAACCTGTGCTCCGCAACGGGAGAGGCCACGACAGTGAGAGGCCCGCGTACCGCTAAAAAAATAAAATAAATGGGCCCATTAGAAACAAAAGTATGACCCTTGAATCTGTCACAGATATAAATAACCCTCTTTGCCAGTATCTCAACTTCCAGTCCATACCTCCAAACTTTAAAGGCGTCAACCACTGCTAAATAAGACAGGTTTCACTACATAAAGACAGGTGGTCACAAGTGTCGCGGTTTTTAGTGTTCCTTTTTTCTTTGCTCTCTATTTTAACAGTCACCTAGGTATATGGCTTATTTTTAAAAAGAACGTTACTGAAACATAATTAGCAAACCACATAATTCCATTTGATGTGTACAAGTCACTGGGTTTTATTTAGTACATTCAGAGCTTTACAACCATCATCGTGATGGGTCTCCGAACATTTTCATCAGCCCCAAAAGAATCCTCATGCCCATTAGCAGTCACTATTTCCCCATTTCCCTCTCTCGCTGGTTCCTGGCATCACTCATCCACTTTCTGTTTCTATAGATTTGCTTATTCTGGACATTAGATACAAGTCGAATCGTATAATACGGGGTCTCGTGTGACTGGCTTCTTTCCCTTGGCTACACGCTGGAGCTGTAGCAGTGCTTCATCCTTTACGTGGCCGCATAATATTCCACTACATGGAGTCAGTGCTACTTTTGAATGTCTTTCACAAACCCACGGTGAGTACCACCCCGTGTGGGACACTGGGCCAAGGGAAACAAAGACAAGGCAGGCAGCCTGTGCCCTCGGAGGAGCTTAGATAACCTCCCAGCCCCCAGGCGTGGTGTAAGGGCACGCCTACAAGTGCTGGAAAATCCCCAAGGAAAACGCAAATGCCGGCGGACAGAGGAGAGGGGACTTTTGTGTGTGGGAGAGAAGGAAGCTGAGGAAGACAGGGCACTTTCAGCTACACCTTGGGGATGGGTC
This sequence comes from Monodon monoceros, assembly GCF_005190385.1. Classification (NCBI taxonomy): domain Eukaryota; kingdom Metazoa; phylum Chordata; class Mammalia; order Artiodactyla; family Monodontidae; genus Monodon; species Monodon monoceros. The sequence goes on from NW_021703778.1 coordinate 162,818,764, forward strand.
AGATGGAGGGAAAGGCACCCCAGGGCACAAGGCACAGGAGGCTGAAGAGTCCAGGCCGTCGGGGGAGCAGGGAGAACAAAGTGGCAGGTGGCGGTGTGGGAGAGGGGAGGCTGGAAGACACAGATGGGGAGCGGACCCCACCAGGAGGGGCCAGGAGCACAGACTACAAAGTCGGGGACCTGAAATTAATACTCGGATTCAGTTATAAATTTTTATTTTTCAGACTTGTCCATCATTGACAAATAAAATACAAAAGCAATCAAAAATTATACTGTTTTCTAAAAATAGTTTTCCATTTGGGGTTTATGTCCCTCTTCCATAAAATCACTGTAAAGACTTAAGAGGTTCTGACTTCAAATTCCTCGAAGACCATTTCACTGGCTGCAGAAGCCCCAGTGAACGTGTCGCTCTGTAAAAGGCATGGGCAAAAAAAACCCTCTTAAAAAGCAAATGCACCTTTCTCAGTGCAGAGATTTAGCCTCCCAAATCTGTGGGTTTTTCAGAGGATCACACAGGACCTGTAGGAGCTGGGGAAGTAGGTAAAGGTGAGCAAGCCATCCTGGGGGAGGCCTGGAGTGCGGCCCGCGTGGCCTGATCACATCCCCGGGAGGGCCTGCAGCCGCGGGGGGAGCCTCCCTCTGGCCCCAGCTCTCCTGTCTCTGATCAGCACACATTCTAAGGGACGTGTTCACATTCAGAAAAGCGTCGACAGCATTTCAGTAGTAACCAAGGCATACCTTGCTCATGGACAATTTTATTCTGTAAGAAACGGGAAGAAGAGTTGTTGAACCCGAAGTTGGTCAACTCTGAAGAAATGAAGACGAACAGAACCCACCACGGAACATGTATGACAGACCCACCCAACCCAGCAACCCTGGGGATGCATCTGTTTTGAATTCGTCCACAGTGAGAGGTAGAAGCCGGCAGAAGCCGGCAGAAGCAAAGTGCCCAGGTGCAGAAGAGGAGAGCAGTGCTACATGTGCCCTTCTGCTTTCAGAAGGACACCGACCCTTTAAATGCCAGGTGCAGGGTTACCTGTCAATCGGATAAGGGTTTTCACAAAGGTTGACCAACACGTACAAATGTCTCAAAGCATACTCGTACTGGAGGAAAACAAACCAAAAAGCACGATCAAACATCATCATTTTATAACACGATCAGCTCCTAACATGGGAATATGTAAAGCATCTAGACCAGTGTTTCCTGAGAATTCCCTGGCAGTCCAGTGGTTAGGACTCCACACTTTCACTGCTGAGGGCCCAGATTCGATCCCTGGTTGGGGAGCTAAGATCCCACAAGCCGCCTGGTGCAGTCATAAAAAAAGAAAAAAAAATTACACCAATGGTTCTTAACCTTTACTGAGTCAGGGATCCCCTCCCACCTTTAGATTATCTGGTGAGACTTATGGACCATCTCGTAAGAAAAATGCAAGAGTCATGTACCAAAATGTTCATTGCAGCTCTATTTACAATAGCCAGGAGATGGAAACAACCTAAGTGTCCATCATTGGATGAATGGATAAAGAAGATGTGGCACATATATACAATGGAATATTACTCAGCCATAAAAAGAAACGAAATTGAGCTATTTGTAATGAGGTGGATGGACCTAGAGTCTGTCATCCAGAGTGAAGTAAGTCAGAAAGAGAAAGACAAATACCGTATGCTAACACATATATATGGAATTTAAGAAAAAAAATGTCATGAAGAACCTAGGGGTAAGACAGGAATAAAGACACAGACCTACTAGAGAGTGGACTTGAGGATGTAGGGAGGGGGAAGGGTAAGCTGTGACAAAGTGAGAGAGTGGCATGGACATATACACACTACCAAACGTAAGATAACTAGCTAGTGGGAAGCAGCCGCATAGCACAGGGAGATCAGCTCGGTGCTTTGTGACCACCTGGAGGGGTGGGATAGGGAGGGTGGGAGGGAGGGAGATGCAAGAGGGAAGAGATATGGGAACATATGTATAACTGATTCACTTTGTTATAAAGCAGAAACTAACACACCATTGTAAACCAATTATACTCCAATAAAGATGTAAAAAAAAAAAAATGCACATGTGCAGGGGATTGGCAGCACCCTCAAGCCCAGGTAAGGACTCCTGGACGGGAACCCCCTGGCCCTGCTCCCCTCTGTTAGCCCGGACCTCCCCCTGGCAGCCTGGCTTTTAGTCTGGGACACAGTGGTGAGGGAGACAGATGGTAAGTGATTGCCAAACAGATGGCAACTAAGATGGAAATAACTGGGGGTGTTTACCTTGAAAAACACTTCAAGGGAACCTGAGAACTCACAAGAGGAAGAAAGGAGAGATTCACTTTCTGTGATTCCAGCAGGCAAAAAATGTAACACCAGAGGATTAAGTATTTGTTAAATAAATGGGAATTTTAAAAAGTCATTAAACAAAGAGAATGCTTTGTTAAATAAATGAAAAATTAAGAGCCTCTTAATAATGGAGAGCTATCTCCCAAGTGCCCAGCACTCCATCCTCAGAAGTACCTGAGGATGACCATGGTCTGCACGTCACAGCCCAGAGAGGACTTTCTGCAACAATGAAAATGTTCTATAGCGTTCTCAATTCAGTAGCCACTCACCACATGTGGCTCCTGAACACGGGAAATGTAGCTACTGCAGCTAAGGAACTGACTTTTACGTTTGGTTTCATTTTAATCCATTTATTTCTTTATTTTAAATTAATTTTTTTCTATTGGAGTAGAGTTGCTTTATAACGTTGTGCTAGTTTCTGCCGTACAGCAAAGTGAGTCAGTTACACATACACATATATCCACTCTTTTTCAGATTCTTTTCCCATATAGGTCATTACAGAGTATTGAGTAGCGTTCCCTGTGCTATACAGTAGGTTCTTTTAGTTACCTATTCTATATATTGTAGTGTGTATATGTCAATCCCTAATCGATTTAAATTCAAGTTTCAGGAGCCACGTGAGGCTAGTGACTACTGTTATCGAAGAGCATGGGTCTAAAGCAGGACTTGGCAAACTTTTCTGTCAAGGGCGAGACAATAAATATTTGAGGCTTTGTAGGCTGCGTGAACTACTCAACTCTGCTGCTATGTGACTGAGGGTGGCTGTGTTTTGATAAAACTTTATTTATAAAAACAGACTGTGGGGGGAAAAACCCAACAGGCTGTGGGCAGGAATGAGCCTGCGGGCCACAGTTTGCTAACCCCTTCCCTATAAGGAGCCAAGCATCATGTAAGTACTGGCCAGGAAGGAGGCTTTTTAGGTACCTTCCAACCCTGACATTCGACAATCTGCAGAAACTAGGTCCTTTCTTCTCCTCCATGGGCCAGGGACTGCTTCAACAACAAATCTGGGGAAGAGGTCGGAACAGACCCAGAAGGGAGAAACCTGCGTGGCTGGTGTGAGGGGCAGGGCGGAGGGGTGGGGTTTGGCAGGGACAGTACAGTGTGAAGGGAAGGAAGTCCCCTTCAAAGGCCAATGGAAATGGCAGTTGAATGGTCTATGACTGGTAAGCTCTCCCAGCCACTGGGACAGTTCAGAGTGTCTGGGGCCAAGATTTAGGGTCAGTGATTTTGGATGACTTTTCTCCTCTCGCATCCCCACCAAAGGCCCCTGAATGAGCCTGTCGCTTCTTCTACAAGATGGAACCTTCTACAAGGCATGCACCTGATGTGATTCCCGGCGGACAGTACTAACTCAGGTTTGGGGTTTAAGATGCAGGGGAAGGCCAAGCCAGTTGGCCCACAGAAGGCAGGATGCAGAGGCCGGCAGCCCCAGGGTCCGGACTTACCGTGGGGTTGTGCCAGTTGAAGCAGTGCGTGCGGAAGTGCGACACGGCTGCCTGGTAGCAGTCGTGCGCCGTGAGCGGGGCTCTCTGGGACAGGAGCCCGTCTACCTCGGCATCGGACCCTGAGATCAAGGCGACAATCTTCCGCACTGACTTCTCAATGACATTTCTGGCCTGTGAAGAAACACATCTTTTCCAAATGTATCTTACTTAACGTAGTCTCTCCTGGAACCCTGGACCAGTTAGATGCTTCTTTCATAGAGCCTCCACCCCAGCATGTTGAAAGAGATGCCAACAGATGCTTTCTGCGGCCAAAGGCGCACACGTGAGGCTTCTGTTACAGCTAGAGCCCTTCAGAAATACCTTGCCTTTTAGGGATCTTCGGGCATGATGGAAGCATTTAAATCTGAATACCTGAAGAGCGGGTATGGCCCAGGCTAAGGAAGTGGGGGGTGCGGGAGGGCATGTAGAAATTGTGCCCCAAAGCAGACTGTTGTCCCATAAGCGGTGCTATGTGTTCACAGGCACCTTTGTCCATTCTGGAAACCATCAGATGCTTAGACAGAAGGATGCAAAGGGTGGACATCATTTTCTTCCCAGATAATGAAAACCAGCATCATTAAGGAGAAAGCTGCTTCCATGTCAACCAAAACTTTCAATCGAGTCCCCTGACCCTCCCGCTCCCCAGCCAGGGTTTGTTCCATTCATGCCCGAATGCTCCCTGCCCACTGTGCGCCAGACCAGCGGGTCTCAACATGTGGTCCAGGACCACGGGGGTCCCCCAGGCTTCTTGGGGGCTCCATAATGTCCTCCCTTTCCCAACTATGTATCTGTGTAAGGTTACATTTCCTTTATATATTTCAACCAGAACAAAAGAGCCCAACAGTGAATACAGACGCAGGTACGATGACCCAGCTGTCTTCCCTAATGCCAGGCAGAAAACAGATCTGCAAAAGTGTAGTGATGCCACTCTTCTCACCCAAATTGTTTTTATTTTAGAAAATAATTCTTTTTCATAAAAAATATATTAACACAAAATGGGTTTATTACTATTTCTAAGTGAGTTACTATTTTAAAAATCTCAGTGTTCATTTCTAACGCAGTAAATATTGATATAACCCACACCAACAAAAGCTCTTTGGGATCAATAATTTTAAGAGCGTAAAGAGGTCCGAGAGCAAAGAAATATGAGAACTGTTGTATTACACTGTGGTACCAACAACTACCACAAAACCCCCCATCCTGGTTAATGTACCACGTGTAGGATTGCCAGCTGTCAGGATTATGAGATATATGACTTTAAGACAGATCACACAGATTTTTTTTCTCTTTCCTAGAAAATTCAGGCTGTGTCCCAGCACATCAATCCCTGTGCTGTGCTGATGAGGGGATAGAGTCTACACAGCTGGCTTTGTTGAACGGACAGTCTTCGCCCAGCATCTCGTGAGTACACGCCTGGTGGTTCTAGCCACACAGCTAGAATTTGAAAAGAAATTCGGTCAGTTGCAAATAAACTGATGAGCTGCTGAAAACAAACCCAGTCATCGTAAAAGATTGCTCAAGCATTTTAGGAAGAATTTGGGGCCGTGACTGTGATTTCCTAAGGCAGCAGAAATTTTTTGTGGACTGGATTTTTGTTTTTAAATATGCTTAGCTACTAACTCACCAAGCAGCAAAATAAAAATGTCTTGTAAGCAACTAGGTGTAAAAGAGGAAACACCCATATGCCGTGGCTTCTTGGCAGGAGACAGGCTCCCTCTCTTTGCTTCCTGCTTCCAAAGAGGTCAAGGCCAGTTTACTGACGAAGAATGAAGCTGGCCACTGCCCTGCTCACTCATGTCCATTTTACAGCGAGTACAAAGCCTGGTCTCCTTTCCCATGTACCCGCAGTGTGGCAGGAGGAGGGTGACCCCAGAGCTCTGTCACTTGGCTCCCACCAACACGGATTTATGGTCAGGAGGCAGAGACAGGACTCGCACACGCTGCCCGGCAAGGCTGGGAGCCGCAGCTTCGCCACCACTTACCTCCAGCTGCCTGTCGATCTTCTTGACAAGACGCCTGGCCTCGTGCAGATCATTGGTGCTCATCAGTTTCCTTTTCATGATGGTGAGGGGCACCTCGGGGCTTGGAGTGAGGTCAAGGTGTCTGACTGGGGGCAGGGAGATGGGAGAACTAGCTTTGTGTTTCAGACCCTGAAACTGCATCAACTTCATGGCAGAGATGGACTGGGGAGGGAGGGGGAGAGGGAGCGGGCCAGGGGGTGGGGGGAGGGAGGGGGAGGGAGAGAGAGAGAGAGAGAGAGAGAGAGAGAGAGAGAGAGAGAGAGAGAGAGTCAGTTTGAGTGGGAGGGGCAGATGTGCCAAATGTCCCTTGGGTCCTGGAGTCCACAGCTCCCCGCACGTGGTTTCAGGACCACTGAAGGGTCACAATCGCAGCCTGAAAGCACCGCTTGGTCTTCAGCAGTGGGCGAGGCAACGCATTCGACCACCTGAAATCCACCGATGAGGAACTTCGAAGCTGCCTGGCATCCTCTGCAGAACCGCTACCCAGTTATGCCACGCTCGCACCAGAGTCGTTTCAGCCAGGGGTGACCCTGGGTTGTGCTCACCCCTCCACGCTCACCCGCCTGCCCCTAGTGACCAGCAGAAGGAAGGTGCAGAGCATCTGTCCAGGTCAGAGCTGAGGTCTGGGTCCACTGAGATGGGCAGAGCTAAAGCCACCGAGGGGCGGGGCCGACCTGGCATCAGGGCCTAACAAACGGGCCCGACTGCCTGGCTGTGTTTGCCTGCAGGGGTCACTGCAGACTGGATCCCGATTCAGAGGGAAAGAAATGCTACAAGCAGTCATGTTCCTAAACCAAGCGACGCTAATCTAAAAACAGTTCTAAAACAAAAAATAAAATATACGCACACGTATATAGAAACATAATGCTTAGAAAAGATCCTTCATACCTCCTCAACCAAGAGCAGACGTGGCTAATGCTGAGGAAATTGTAAAGAGAACAGAAAGCTCAGGGCAGAAGAGTTGTTGCTGGTACCCTCCCTCCCTCCAATCCCCCGACAAAGCTGGGGCAGCGCCACCTTTGACCCTGCCCCCTCTGAATTACCTTTCCCTGGCCTTCTCGCTGCTCTACCTCCCCACTACCCCCCCTCAAAAGCCTGGCCAAGCCCACGGCATCCTGAGTGCACTTCTCGTGGCCTGTGACTGCCCTGCTGGCTCCCGGGCCCTCCAATCGACACTCTGCCCGAGAAGTGCTGAAGGGAATAGCTGGACTGACTGCTCACAAGGTCTTCTAGAAGGCCAATGCTCACATCAAAGGAACAGAACTCAGCTGGTGAGCTCTCAGCTGGTGGCAGGCCACCTGGGGGATGATGTCTGGTCATACAGACTACTGGAAGCCCTGCACACATCCCGAGGGCTAGCCCCAGGGGTGGCACCCAAGGCCCAAGCCTTCAGCAGCCACCTGCTATGACCTCTGTCTGGACAGCCCTGATGGACTGACCTATTTTACCACCTAGGTCCCTTCTGAACATAGCTGGGGGGGGGGGGGGTAGGGGCGGTAAAAGTCTCGAATTTATAGCCAAAGGGTCAAGATAACATCCTGCAACTGCAGGAAGGCTGGACCCCGGAGGATTCAGGGTGTGGGGTTCTACAGGGCAAAGCCACAAAACTCACAGGGGAAGCTTTCGATTCAGTAACCTCTCCCTGTGTGCTTCGTGCACATGATGGAGACCCCCTTGTTTTTGCTCCTTATCACCTTGTGCGCTAGGGCTTTGACCAAGGAGGAAACACAGAGGTTTCAGAGAGGTCAGGTAGGTTGCCCAAAGTCTCACAGCTTTGTGAGTTTGAACCTAAGTCTGATTCCAAAGCACAGGCGGGGTCTCCAGGATGGAGCAGCCATGAGAGGCAGAGCCAGCCCTGCCTCAGCCGTTCCTCACCCGGATGGATCCTGTTTCTCTTCACCGGGAGAGAAACGTCCCCAGTGAGTCAGCCTGAGACTTGAGGCATCATCCGAAGTGCGAGGCTCCCCTCCTCACCTTGTTTCCATACTGCATGACGTGGCTGGTGTTGGTGTGGGACTTCACCAGCTGGTACTGCTTGTGGAGGGTCTCTCTGGTCAGATCCTCCTGCGAAAATGAAAACAGTCGAGTCCTTTGATGATCGCAGCTGACAGCTAAGCCTCAGCTAAGCAGCCAGCCCCCAGATGGCTCACCACGTCCGAGTCTTCCATCCAGTTGACACTATACCAGTCCCCCAGGAACGTGGACCTCGCCTCATCGTAGTAGCACGCATAGGACGACTCCCTGGGGTTGGCAGCAGTAGTTGCATAAACTACGAGGAATTAAAGACACATTTCAGTCGTGTTTTATTCTCGGCTGTCTGTGGATTCCACTTGAGGCTTGAGTTCCTCCTCCTTTCCTAGTGCAATCAAAGCAGGTCACCTATGATCAGCTCAGGGAGGGCAGGGAGACCTCCTTGTATCCAGCCCTGTTCACTGAGTTTCAGTAACTCATCTAAAACTAAATGTGGAAAAAGAGAAGCCAGCTGATAGACACTGTTAGACAGTGCTAACAGATTTGAGTAGCTCTGGAATCTGGAAGGATATGGACCTCATTTCATTTCCACAGAAAGTGAACATTTATTAAAGAAACACTTAGATGGACTGAACATATAAAATACCTACCATTTACTACCTAGCTACCATGGGCTCAGAAATATGCTGGACAGATGTCATCGCTTAAAACGTAACTCTCCTAACAGACACTATCTTTATCCCCATTTTACAGATGAGTAAATCTGAGGGTCCAAGAGGGTAAGTCACCTGCCCAAGATCAGAGAGCCAGCAAGCAACACATCTCAAAGGACAGTGGTCGGTCCAAAGACTGTGATCTTGGTCTTAAGTAGCCCTACTAGAACCCGGCAGAGCACTACAGAGTTCACATCCAGAGCTTCCATCCCTTCATCTCCTGACCACTAATCCTCCAGGAGAAGAAGAAGCTCAGAGCTGCCCACAGGTATCCCCCTACTTCCAAGCACTAGGCTGGCCTAGGCCTGGCTTATGTAAGACACTTGGTTCTTCCCATGGGCAGATTCAGAGAATGTCCAATTGCACCGTGTAGCAAGGTGCTCACCCAGCCCAGCTCAGAGGCCAGTGTTCCCACCACCTACCATCGATGTTGGGGGGCAGGTGGCTCATCATGGACCCAGACTCGCAGGCTTCAATGTAGAACACCATCTGGGAGGTGAACGAGACAGGTGAACTCACCCCGCCCAGGCACAGGCCTCTCACAAATGCTACTTTGACTTTGCGCACTCTCTGGACATGTTTCTTTGATTGTTTTTTTTTTTTTGGAAGGGTGAAATAGATATTTTTTTTTTTTGACATCTTTATTGGGGTGACGTGTTTCTTAAGAGTCTTTCACTTTTGCTTTTGGGAGACATCTCTGCTGTAAGAAGCAGAGGCTACAGAAGCTGTTGTCATACAAACCAGAAGGACCCAAATTTATGCATGGCTAATAGAATAAAATGACCTATTAGCTGAAATAATGCAGAAAAATGTGGAGCCATAGGTGATGCTAAGGAAAACTGATCTGCCATCCAACGCAGGGAGCAGTGTCCAAGAGCAAAACACGTTACTAACACATACACGCCTGAGCTACACGGGTTCCACACAGGGTGCAAAAGGGGCCAGAGAGGGCTTCCCTGGTGGCGCAGTGGTTGAGAGTCTGCCTGCCGATGCAGGGGACACGGGTTCGTGCCCTGGTCCAGGAAGATCCCACATGGCGCGGAGCGGCTGGGCCCGTGAGCCATGGCCGCTGAGCCTGTGCGTCCGGAGCCTGTGCTCCGCAACGGGAGAGGCCACAGCAGTGAGAGGCCCGCGTACCGCAAAAAAAAAAAAAGGGGGGGGGCCAGAGAGGGCCAAAGGGAAAATAAGAAGGTGGTATTTTCCTCCCCAGCTGCCCCAGATTGGTGACAGCCCTAGAAACAGCAGTCCTCAAAGTGTGGTCCCTAGTCCAGGAGCATCAGTATCACCTGAAAACTCAGAAAGGCAAATCCGCAGGCCTCTCCCCAGAACAACTGAGCCAAATTCTGGGGCTGGGGCCCACACTGTACTTTAACAAGATCGCCAGTGATTCTGATCTAACAGCTGAAGCTGTAGAATCACAAAAAGTTAATCCTGGGAGACCAGAGGTCAAGACTGATTGAAAGGACACCCTTTCCAAAAAACACAGCCAATCCAGAGTTAGGAGGCCTGTCGAAGAACCATGGGCTTGCTTCCACTGCATCCCTCACATCCCTCCCCCAAGGCCACCCCAAGCACTGACATTACCTTTTGGTACTTCTTGTGTTTGTGCATGTAATGGATGGTCTCATTCAGGTCCTTGACGTGAAGCTGAAAGGTAAGAATATGGACATTCAGACCAAACACATCAAGAGAAACCATTTGCTGGATAACCCACTAATCAAGTCTTAATGATGCTTTATAAATTCTTATTTAGAAATCCTGAGAGATTTCTAAATAATCGTGGTGAACAGCATTATCCCAGAACATCATCGAGGGCTTTAATCACATAATAAAAAGGGGAAGCAGATGTGCTTCCTCATCACTTTGTCCGGAGCATTCAGGGACTGTGTTCTATGACCGCACCCAAGTTCAGGGACAGCGACTCATGCTGTGATGTCAGGAGACACGCAGGGAAAACCTGCCGGAAGAGGTGCCTCTGGATAGATTGCAAGCTGCGAAATGTGACCTCACCCTCAGCGGCCACATACGAACCTACGCTGTAGGATGTTAGAGACACACATCACAGGCGGCCTGCCAACACTGAGGTTTTGTTTCCCATTCTCCCAGCTTGATTTTTTTTTTTGGCCGTACCACATGGCTTGGGGGTCCTCCGACCAGGAACTGAACCCGGGCCCTCGGCAGTGACAGTGTGGAGTCCTAACCACTGGACCGCCAGAGTTCCCCCCAGCTTGTCTTTAAAACATTAAGAAAAACTCACATCATCATTAGGAAACACCAGTATTCCAGTGGCTCCGTGATCAGTGAAGTAAACGAACACGTGGTCCCGGGGGCCACTGCCAAGAGACACGCACACGAGCATGAGAGTCCAAGTGGACCATTTGGACTGAAATGCCACCCCAATCAAAAAACTCAGGAGAGGTCTGAGGTTACAGTCTCCCAGCCAGGTGGGAGGAGGAGCCCAGGAGCCCGCCGTCCAGCCTGTTCCCTCTGCTCCCGCTGGGTGCTGTTCTGAACCACGAGGTGCGTCCCAGAGCCTGGAGGGTCTCAATCACGGCCGGGAGGGTGCTCGGCAGACAGCCCAGGGTGATCTGGACAGCAAGGCCTCTGGCAACAGGGCCTCATCCCGGGCGGCCACGCTGTGCCACCAGATCTCTCCGAAATGAGTAAGGGAGCCAGGACACAGCGCCAAGCACGGTCCTGCAGCTCCGACTGCCCCTCCGGGCCCCTCGGCCTGCACACGGCCTGGGACGCCCACCTGCGCCCCCTCACCAGGCTTCCACTCAGAGGGACCTGCTTCAAGGTTGCAGAGATGCAGTAACTCACTCGGAGGCAATCTGGTTCATCCCGCGCAGATGTCCGTCTCTGCTCTAACTCACACAAGCTACTTGTGCCCAGGCCTCCCCTCGGGCATAAGGGAAACAGCACCATTTGCCAAGTACCTGAGACTGTCTGAAGTCATGCTCCTAAGGCCCCTGACATCACGTCAAAATGCTGAATAAAGCGATGCTAAACAAGACATCTCTAACCCACAGCCAACAGGGCAAGCAATGGGATGAGTTTTCTCCCATACAGAGGTTTGCTCTGAACTTACAAATGTCCTCCTCCCACTGGGCTGACCCGCCATCAGAGCACAGGGTCGGCAGGAGGCGGGGCGGGGGCCCTACAACCTGATTGGCCACAGAGCCTCACGCCTGTCTTGGCGTGTTCCCCTGGTAGTGGAACAGACCAGCACCAGGATCCAGACAACAAACACAGCAGGTTTAAGTGATGGGGAACATTTCACTAAGACTAACCTGGGACCCTGGATCACAGGGTTAATTCGTTACAGAAATGGGCTGCCAAAAGAAGCCACCAGGTCTGTGCAGCCTGTCAGGGCAAAGGTCCCCACGCTGCCATCTCTCACAGGTAAATAGTCCGGGAACAAAGGGCAAGGCCTGTTTGAATTCTCAGTTCTGGAGTACCACGTCATTCAGAAAAGTGTGACAGCCATAAAACAGACATTACCTCTTCAAGACCTTTCCAGATCCTTTGCCCTTCACTGCCTCTGCATCACCTCTCAACACAGCAAGGAAGTTTTGCGGGGTGACATCCTACAAAGAATGGGGAGTTGAAATCAGATGCAGCTGTCACTCCAAATCAGTGCGTTTGCTGAGTCTGTCGCAGAGGGCCCAGGCCACCGTCCACATACCTCCAAGGCTTAAGGTTTAAGGGCAAACACTTTGCAACCAAGAAAGATCCAGTGTTTCCTAGGCATGTGCATGACCTCGTCTCAAGTATCATCTTGTCTTTGGCTGATGCCAACTCAGCAAGCCTGCCATTCCTTCTTGATCGTTATAAAGTTCATGTGGAGAAACCCAAAGATGTCGGTAGGCAGGGGCAAAGAGCAGAGAAGAGCACACTGCCTCAGAGAGACAGCAAAGCAGGCGACAGAAACATCAGCACCGACCTTTGCAACCAGCTTGCCTCCTAAAAGGCCAGTTCCCAAGGACACTCAACGTCCTTAAAGGGGATTTTGTAAAATGGATATGCAATCGTTAAAAAAATGTAATACAGAAAAGCACAAGGAAAAAAAAACCATCAAAAATCCCACCACCTAAATTCCAAATGTTTCCCTATATAACTATATAGAAACAATTTTATAAAAATGGAATCATCTATACGACACGTATGATGTGTCTGATTTAAATGTTCTTGAATTTAAAAGAGAAAAATAAAACTGAAAGAACTGCTAAACTTCAGACTTTCTCTGTCACAAGGAATATTAGTTTTGATCCCTCTGACATTACGAAAAAGAGACTCTGAAATCCATGAGGCTGAAGTCATAATGGTGTTTTTAAAAACGTGTCAATGTATACAGCCTCAATCGACTGGGAAGCATGTAATGTTCTGGAAGTTATATACTATAATAATTAATGAAAAACTATCTTACAAAATTTAGAGATATATAGATATAGATATAGATAGATAGATATAGAGAGATATATAGATATAGATAGATAGATAGATACAGAGAGATATATAGATATAGATATAGATATATAGATAGATAGATATAGAGAGATATATAGAGAGAGATATAGATATATAGATAGATAGATAGATATAGAGAGATATATAGAGAGAGATATATACATATCGTACTAGGGCTGATGCTGAGAAAACTGATTTTCAGAAAAGGGCACGGATAATCTATAATCAGATCACTGGCAATACCCTAAGAAAATCAGGTATTATGGAAGGAAATCTATTATGAGGCTTAAAGTACAACAAGATTAGAAACTAAGGATCAGTAGACTACAACTAACGTCCTTTTTTTTCCCTCTGCTTTCTTTCAAAATTCTCAGAAATTGCACCTCAAGCACAAATCTTAATACAAACACGAAACATTAACCAGAAATCAGTCTAATGAGGTTCTGATCCCAGAAGTACAAGAAAGAGGGAAAAATCATCACTGAAATGAAACAGCAGACCCTGCTGGCTCCGACCCCGTGATGCGCCTCACCTCGCCCGTGTAGTCCTTTAGAACCCCCTCGTACACGTCTGAGCCGTTGGGCCTGTTGATCACAATTCCTGGGGTGGGATTGCTGAAAATCAAAGGACACGAGTGAAGCACACAATTTGACGTATCTCTGAAATCTATGTCTTCGTGAATACGCCCCTGTTACACTTTAAAATACTAAACGACCGTGGTTGTCACAGACATTCCTCATTGCCTCTGAGGTCACCAACGTGTTAGTGATTTTAGCAGCTCGGGGGTCTCGGTGTCCCACAACTCCTGAGTTCCTGGCAGGGGCAGCGAAGGACTGAGCTCTGCAAACCGAGGACAGGGACCCAGGCCCCTGTGTGCCTGGCTTCCTGCTGGACACCAGATTGCATCTTGGGGGCAAGATGTCATCAAGAGACCTCTCAGAGCAAAACTACTTTCAGAAAAAGACAGAACAGAAAACAAGGCTTTAATACAAGAGCTTAGGCGTTAAAGCTCAGGATGGATTATGAGCTGTTAACGTGATCACAGTACAGGGCCATAGTCTGGGAACCAAGGAGCTGGGAGACTGGATAGGGTTAGGGTTAGTACCCATACAAGGAGCTGGGAGACTAGAGTGGGTTAGATGTTCTAATGTATTCTAAGATACAATTGAGCCTTCTGTGTACAGGGCCTCTGAGGCGTCCCTGCTCAGAGCTTAGGAACAAGCACCACAGAACCCAATGATGAGTCAGTTCCCCAAGCTGAGAGGGAACTCATGCTTTAAATCCTTCCAAAGCCCCAGCCCAAGGACCTTCACCACCATTTCCTATGTCCCCGCCATTGCTGGGTCCCACCAAGATATGGTCAAAGCTCTAGATGAAGCACCATGTGGAACTTCATCCGGGAGTCTGTTTATATTCTAATGTTAGGCCGCTGATCTAAGGATTCCTGAGGGTCTGTGTGCATTTTTTTAAATGCCCTGGGGCTTCCCTGGTGGCGCAGTGGTTGGGGGTCCGCCTGCCGATGCAGGGGACACGGGTTCGTGCCCCGGTCCGGGAGGATCCCACATGCTGCGGAGCGGCTGGGCCCGTGAGCCATGGCCGCTGGGCCTGCGCATCCGGAGCCTGCGCTCCGCAACGGGAGAGGCCGCGGCGGTGAGAGGCCCGCGTACCACAAAATAAATAAATAAATAAAATAAAAATAAAATGCCCTGAAGTTCCTCACCATCAAGTTCAAAGCACACCCTACTCACTCTTCAGAGTTAGCGATGTCATCATACATCATCACGATGATCTGCTCATCAGGAATCCCATTTCGGTGAACAATCTGGTAGGCGTGGCACGCATCGGCCTGGGGGAAGTGGTTTTGTCAAGTGTTAGATTTTTCCCGGAAGGAAGCCAATTTTGATGCTCTAATGAGCAACATGCTCCTTCTCATGGAAGACGTGCTGTGACCCGCTCCCTGCCGGGCAGGTACTTAAATTATTTTAAAACACACTCATTACCTTTTTCAATTCAATTTTTAAAAATCCACCACCCCCATGAAACTTTCATTCATCAGGCAGTTAGCGTATATGTGGATTACACACACACACACACACACACACACACATACACACACACACACCACCACCACCACCACCATCACATCTACAGGCAACAAGGGCCTTTGAAAGTCCTGAATAAGTTATTTTCATTTTCCACACCACAGAAAAGTCTCCTGAAAGCACTGATTTAGGTCTGAAGAACAGAATGACTTAGAATGATGAACCAGCAGATTAAAAGCTTAGCGGCTAGTTCTGTATCACACAGGATTCTTCTGGTTCCAGTAACTTTAACTGCCATAGTTACTGTTCAGAGAACTGAGTGAAAACTCAAAAGCTCAGCTCAGGAATTGAAATGAGGGATGTGCTTTTTAGTTTAAAAAATAACAAGGGTTGGGACTTCCCTGGTGGCACAGTGGAGAAGAATCCGCCTGCCAACGCAGGGGACACAGGTTCGAGCCCTGCTCCGGGAGGATTCCCATATGCTACGGAGCAACTAAGCCCGTGCACCACAACTACGAGCCTGAACTCCAGAGCGAGCCACAACTACTGATGCCCTCATGCCACAACTACTGAAGCCCACGCACCTAGAGCCCATGCTCCACAACAAGAGAAGCCACCACAGTGAGAAGCTCGTGCACCGCAATGAAGAGTAGCCCCTGCTCGCCACAACTAGAGAAAGCCCGTGTGCAGCAACAAAGACCCAACACAGCCAAAAATAAATTAATTAATTAAAAAAAATAAATAACAACAAGGGTGACCATATTAAGGGTAAAAGAAAAACTTTGCTAATGTGATCCTTGTCCATAAAAGGGTGAAGACATTCTTTGCTTCCTTTTTCAGATGACACATACTACACTCCATGACATGGAAATCATTTGAGAACAGAAGGGAAATATGTCACCTAACTTTCTGCTTTTATTTAATTATGTCTTTCCTAGGACAAAGCATAAAAGAAACAGTTTGCCCAGCTACTTGCCTCTCTAAGGAAAAGGGCTTTAGGAACTGGACCTCCACAGATCATATTCTACACAGCTCTTAGCACATCAATTAAAATAAAGCTTGCCCAATGTGGATGGACCTAGGGACTGTCATACAGAGTGAAGTAAGTCAGAAAGAGAAAAACAAATATCATATAATATCACTCATATGCGGAATCTAGAAAAATGGTACAGGTGAATTTATATGCAAAGCAGAAACAGAGACACAGATGTAGAGAACAAACTTATGGATACCAAGGGGGGAAGAGGGGGTCGGATGAATTGGGAGATTGGGATTGACATACATACACTACTATGTATAAAATAGATAACTAATGAGAACCTCCTATATAGCACAGGGAACTCTACTCAATGCTCTGTGGTTACCTAAATGGGAAGGAAACCTGAAAAAGAGGGGGTATATGTATATGTATAACTGATTCACTTTGCTGTACAGCAGAAACACAACATTGTAAAGCAACTATACTCCAATAAAAAGTAATTAAAAAATAAAATAAAGCTCACCCACCACCAAACCCAGCATTTTGCCTGTAGATGCCCCACACAAATGGACTTTATAGCAAAAAATGGGTGCTCAAAATACAGCTGCTAAATGTTGAGCGGGTGAGTTTAAGACCTGGCATTCAAGAGCTGTTAGATGAACAGATGACTGAATAAATATGAAAACGCATACATTTATTGACTTTCTTCTATTTGTCAGGCACTATGCTCAGACTTTCTATGCACGATCTCATTTAATTCTCTTAACAACTCTATGTGATAATTATTCCCATTTCATAGATGAGGGAATCAAAGCTTAGGGAGGGGAGGTGACCTGTCCAAGTCACACAGCTCACAGTGAAAGATCCCAGGCATTCGGACTCCAGAACGTGATATTGCTTCAGACAGGGACAATCAAGAAATCATTAAAACTGTAAAGACCCAGGAAAAGTAGGGGGCTGAAAATCTAAACATAGATGATTTTTAAAAAGCTACTAAATATTACACACACACACACACATTAAAGTGTTTAAGTCCCCATTTCTATAAAATAACAAGGACCCTCAAACACCAACTGCCGTAGGATGAATAACAGCCCCCCAAAGATGTCCAAATCCTAATCCCCAGAACCTGTGAATATGTTACACTTCATGGCAGAAGGGAATTAAGGTAGCAGATGGATCTACGATTGCTAATCAGCCGACCCTGAAATAAAGAGGTTATCCTGGATTATTCCAGCAGGCCAAATGTAATCACAGGGGTCCTTACTTGTGGAAGAAGGAAGCAGGCAAGTTGGTGTCAGAGGCATATAATGTAAGAAAGACTGGATTGCCACTGCTGGCTTTGAAGATGGAGGAAGATGCCACAAGCCAAGGAATGTGGGCAGCCTTTAAAAGCTGGAGAAGGTAAGAAAATGGACCTCTTCAAGAATCACCAGAAAGGAAAGCAGCCCTTTGGACACTTTGATTTAACCTAGTGAGACGCATTTCAGATTCCTCACCTCGAGCTGTAACATAATAAATTTGTATTGTTTTAAACCACTAAGTTTGTAGTAATTTGTAACAACAATAATAGGACACTAAAACATTGATGGTGGAAGTATAGTGTCATTGGCACTGGGCTCCGGAAAACATCTTGACATTATCGGATCAGACTGAAGCATGTACCCTCCAACCCAGCAATTCTACTCCAAGCTATACCCTAGGCCAGGGGTCCCCAACCCCCAGGGCCGCAGGCCACTACTGGTCTGCGGCCTGTTAGGAGCTGGGCCGCACAGCAGGAGGTGAGTGGCCGGCAAGCGAGCGAAGCTTCACCTGCCACTCCCCATGGCTCCCCATCGCGCGCATTACCGCCTGAACCATCCCCCACCCCCACCCCAGTTCCGCAGGAAAAATGTCTTCCAAGAAACCAGTCCCTGGTGCCAAAAAGGTTGGGGACCGCTGCCCCAGACTATGTGTAATGGGAGAGTGCTCACAGCGTCACTGCAACAGTAAAAATCAAGAAATAATCCAGGGCTTCCCTGGTGGCGCAGTGGTTGAGAGTCCGCCTGCCGATGCAGGGGACACGGGTTCGTGCCCCGGTCCGGGAGGATCCCACATGCCGCGGAGCGGCTGGGCCCGTGAGCCATGGCTGCTGAGGCTGTGCGTCCGGAGCCTGTGCTCCGCAACGGGAGAGGCCACAACAGTGAGAGGCCCGCGTACTGCAAAAAAAAAAAAAAAAAAAAAAATCCAAAGCACCATCAATAGCTGGAAAAATAAACTGCCCTATGTTCATATAATGGAGCATCAGGAAGCTCACAGAAATGGACTACCTAAAATTGAATGAAATACAACCCATGCCCCAAGATACATGAATCTCAGGAACATAATGACAAAAAGAAGTCATAGAAAAAACTATCCACCACAGTTTACATTATATAAAGGTCAAAACAGACTAAAGTAAACATTATGTGGTTTAGTTAAATACATATATGATAAAGTCTAAAGCAAAGCAAAAGAAAACTCAGGAACTTGCCCTCTGGCAGGAAGGGAGGGGGATTGGATCACACAGGGAACAAGGTACTAGTAATCTTCTTTTGCTTTAGTTGGGTACAAGGTACACGGGTATTCATTTTATTATTAATCTTTAAATTGCACGCATGTTATATAGACATTTGATTTCTATTTCATAAGAAAAAAAATCAAACCAACATTATATCAGATTTAACCTTCCCTATGATGAAACTGGAGTGAGCAGGCACACTCACTGCAGTACAAGTCATACTATTATTTATCTCTCCTGTCAGATATTAAAAGGCAGGTTCATCAAAACCCAAAAAGAACTTAGGAATAAATTTAACAAAAGAAGTGCAAGGAGGCTTCCCTGGTGGCACAGTGGCTGAGAGTCCGCCTGTCGATGCAGGGGACATGGGTTCGTGCCCCGGTCCGGGAAGATCCCACATGCCATGGAGCGGCTGGGCCCGTGAGCCATGGCCGCTGAGCCTGCGCGTCCGGAGCCTGTGCTCCGCAACGGGAGAGGCCACAATAGTGAGAGGCCCGTGTACCGCAAAAAAAAAAAAAAAAAAGAAGTGCAAGACCTGTACACTGAAAATTATAAAACAGTGCTGAGGGAAATTAAAGAAGATCTAAATAGAGGAACATCTCATGTTCATGGATCAGAAGACTTACTACCCTTAAAATTTTTAAAAACTGATCAGTAGGGATTTCTGCAGAAATTGACAAGATTATCCTAAAATTTGTACAGAACTGCAAAAGACCTAGAATAGTGAAAAAAAATATTGAAAAAAAAGAAAGTTGGAGGACTTTCACTTCCTGTTTTCAAAACTACACTGGGGAAGAAGAGTCTTTTCAACAAATGGTGCTGGGACAATTTGGATATCCATAAGGAAAATGATGAACTTAGACCATCACTTCACACCATATACAAAAATTAGCTCGAAGTGGATCGTAGACTTAAATGTAAGGGCTAAAATAATAGAACTTTTAGAAAATAACCTAGGAGAAAATCTTTGGAACCTTGAGTTATAACTGCAAATATGTCATAGATATGATACCGAAAGCATGGTCTATAAAAGGAAAAAACTGACAAACTGGACGTCATCAAGATTAGAAACGAGTGCTTCAAAAAACACCAGTAAGAAAATGAAAAGACAAACAGCAGAGTAAGAGGAAAATGTCTGCAAAACACATATCTGATAGAGGACTTGTACCTAGAATACGCAGAGAACTCTTATACCTCAATAAAACAATCAGTCCAATCAAAAATAGATAAAAGATTTAAATAAACATTTCACTTAACTAGATATACTAATAAGCCCATAAAAAGATGATGTCCACGATCATTAGTTATTAGGGAAATGCAAATTAAAACCACAATGAGATACCACTTCATAGCCAGACAGACAGTAACAAGTGTTGGTGAGTATAAACCAGGAACCTTCATCTACTACTTGTGGGAATGTAAAATGATGCAGCCACTTTGGAAAATTGTTTAACAGTTTCTTCAAAAGTTAAGTATAAATTTACCATATGACCCAGTAAATTCTACTCTTAGGTGTCTGCACAAGAGAAACAAAAACATTTGTCCGTATATACAAAGACCTGCACACAAATGTTCCTAGCAGTATGATTCAAATAGACAAAAAAATGGAAACAACCCAAATGTCCATCAACTGGTAAACAGAAAAAAATGTGGTTTATCCATACAATGGAACACTATTTGGCAAGAAAAGGAATGAAGTACTGATACATGCTACAACACAGATAAACCACAAAAACATTACCCTAAGAGAAGCCATACACAAAACACCACATTGCAGGGCTCCACTTGCATGAAATGTTCAGAAAGGGCAAACTTACAGAGATAGAAAGTGTATTAGTGGTTACCTGGGCCTGGAGGTAGGGAAACTGGCCCAAGGGATCTTACTGGGGAGATGCAAATGTTCTAAAACTGGTTTATGGTGATGTTTGCACAATTTGGTAAATGTACTAAAAAAATCATTGAGTTGAGCACTTGAAATGGGTGGATTATACATGCTCTGTAAAATATGCTTCAGTAAGACCATATATTTTAGAAAATATATTCAGCCTGTCCTGTTAGTGCTCCCCTACACTGTCTGGCTCCTCACCACCACCTTGACAGGCAGGTGCTTTTACGCCCATTTCACAGATGCGGACAAGCTCAGGAAGGGCTCATGGCTTCCAACCCAGATCTCCTGCCCCCGACCATGCCCTACGCCCTGCCTCCACACACAGTGGTCTCAGAGCCAAGCGGCGATTCTCTCTTGGGTCCTTGGAGTTACTTGGTTGCCTCTAACTTTCTTAATTCAGAAGGGTTTTTGGTTGGAGTCAAGCATTTACTGGTACCCAAGAGAGATAAAAGGTAGGGTTAGGCCAAGTCAAATGACTTGGAGATGGTGTCAAAGGTTACTTGAATGGATTCCCTGGAACATATCTGATCTCTATGCATTTTTTCCCCTTAAAACAGAAAAGCCATACGAGATGCCATGTGAGAGGAGGGTATTGAGCAAGGCTTTAAAGAAAGGGCAGAGCCCTCTGGACTACTGAACAGAGATTGCCGACTCAGCTTGTTTCATGGCCTGCGTAAGGAGTTCCGACGGGGTTTACTAATGCATCCCGTGATGTCCTGTTGCAGGCCACTGTCTGGACACTGACTGTGCTGCCTTACCTCAGGCCAACTGTAAGCAAATAAGGATAACCGGCTTGGAGCAAAGGCTAAATACTTGGCGTGTTCTAGTCACTGCCAAGGGGTCCACTTTCAAACCAGGTAGGGGCTGGGAAGTGGTTCTCACAGGCCGCTCACTGAGAGGATATTACCACTGCGTGTATATGACCACTTCCCGACACGTGCTCTGAGCACAGCAGAGGCTAAGCCCTGGGTCTGGGCTTTGCGGGGATGCCTCACTGAGCTCATCACCACCTCAAATTTTCCAGAGGAGAATCAGAGGTTTAGAGCGAGACTACGTAATTTGTTCAAACTAATACAGCAGGTGAGCGGAGAGCAGGAATTATACCCGGGGTCTGTGTAAGTCCACGGCCCACATTCCCCACGACCCTGCCCAGCCTCTGGCTTGTACAAGGACAGCCCTCCTGGGCTAACTGCATTCCCCCAAGTCAGTCCTACTCCGCTCTGCTCTCCATCCATGTTTCTGTTTTTAAAATATACGTGATATTTTGCAACAAGATGGATTAACCTCAAACACATTATGCTGAGCGAAAGAAGCCAGACACCACAAAGACTGCATATTGTATGACTCCATTTATATGAAGTTTCTGGAGAAGGAAAAACAATAAAGACAGAAGGCAAATCCTTGGTTGCATGGGGCTGGGATGCGCACAGGCATGGGGAACTTTCTAGAATGATGGAAGGGTCCTAAAACCGGACTGTGGTAATGCTTGCACAACGGTATGAATTTACTAAAAATCACGAAGCTATAGGAGAGGTGAATTGTATGACATGTAAACGTATACCTCTGCAATAAAGCTGTTTCTAAAAAGTGGTCATTGTACACACTTTAAAAGTATATAAAATGAAAGGCGGTCTCTCAGAAATGTAACGACTCTGCCCTTGACCCTCCATCATCATATCTTCTCCTCCCGACTCCGACGTGTGTGAGTTCTAGACTTCTCCCTCTCCCTCCCTGCTTCCTCCTGGCCCCAGGATGTGGATGTTCTCAAAGCCTTCCCGGATGAGGTGGAGCTCCGTTCCTTACCGCGCCAGCCCCCAGCTCAAGACCAGCAGAGGGGAAGAGGCACCAGCATTCTCCCAGCCCCTCACCCCTCCTGCTGTTCTCAAACCACTCCTGTCCTACTGCCAACACGCCAGACCTCCTCCTTCAGTGCCCCACTGCCCAGCAGTGACCTCAAACCGCCCCCCAAGCCCCCTTCTCCTAGTGACACCTGGCTCACATCTGCCTGTCCTCCCAACTCCCACCATCCTCAGCGTCCTCCTGTTGGCCTGGGCAAGGGTGAACTTCACCTTCAATCTACTTAACACCACCCCCCGCTGCCCACACTGGGCCTTATACTTTCCTTCTCGGCGTGCTCAAATCTCTGCCCTAAAAGAAACCCTCCTCCAGTCCTGTACCTCCTCTGGTGACCTACATACTTCTTTTTCCCCCTTACAAGCCTATCGGAAGAATAGATGGTACTGCTGTCCCCGTGTGCAGCTTAGCTTGCACTGCGGGGCCTCTCTCTCTGTCCTCCATGCACTGCAGCCTGGCTTCTGCCTCTGCCACTGCAGGAGCCTGTCCTCCCAAGACCTTCCCCCCAACACTCAAGAGGCCGCATGCCCCACCAGCATCACCCCAGACCAACCAACTCCCTCTCTGTCATCCCATTATCCCAGCCAAAAATGGAAAACAGAGAAATTCAGTTTAACCAACATAGGTTAAATAACCATCAGAAAGCACAGAAAAGCTCTCTGCGGTGATTTAATTGTGCCTGGTGTACAAATCTTCCCTAAACAAAAGAAATTTGTGATAATGAGTGCTGTGTTCACTCAAGGAAAATATAAACCTCTATAAAAATGTAAGTTTAAAGGTCTGTGTAGAGGGGCTGGTGGCGCAGTGGTTAAGAATCCGCCTGCCAATGCAAGGAACGTGGGTTCGATCCCTGTTCCGGGAAGATCCCACATTCCATGGAGCAACTCAGCCTATGCACCACAACTACTGAGCCCACGTGCTACAACTACTGAAGCCCACGCACCTAGTGCCCGTGCTCCACAATGAGAAGCCACCGCAGTGAGAAGTCCCCACTTGCTGCAACTAGAGAAAGCCCACGCACAGCAATGAAGACCCAACACAGACAAAAATAAATAAATTTATTTTTTAAAAAAAGTCTGTGTAGAAAAAAAAGTCTGTGTAGGTTCTAGGGGAGAAGTTCTTTCAAATGCTATTTTAGTGCTTGGCCTCCAAAGTCGAGACGGCAAATGTTGGCAGAGAACCCGTCCGGCCGGTATATGGGCCGAGGCCAGAGATGATTCAGCACCCACGTCTCCTCTTCACAGCCTCAGTGCCAGCATCCTCCCTCATTTAGGGATGAAAATTTCAGTCTGTGGCCACTTCTTTTTGCCTTGCTTGCCTCATTCCATTTTGATATGAATATTTTACCCAGGGAAACTAGCAACACTTAAAAATGTTTTCTGGGGCAAAGGTTAATCGGATACCTATACTTAATAATATTTAACCAATACATGCTTTTTTAAGTTGGTTGTATAAAAACCAGGGTGGCTAATGAAGCAGCCTATCCACTATCAATGACCCATATTTAACACTGCATCTTTCTGACTCATGGTTAGAGAGGGAGGAGAAAACTGAGCTGGGCAGTTAGTACTCGGGTTGCTCCTCTTTAACTGGGTCAGGTCTGGGTTAAGCATTAAAAAGAAAAGGGATCATTTCGCCATAATAATTTTTCAATCAAGCCAAATTTCCTATTCAGCTAACATACAAGAAGCATTCAAGAAATAAGTCATTCAATAATCATCAAATTATAGAGCCGGTAGGAAGTTCATCTAAACCAACCCCTATTTAACAGATATGAAACTGACACCCTGGGAGGGAAACGCACGTGAGGCAGCCCTGCTAAGCCATCAGGAACACAGATGCTAGGTCCGTGCTCTCTAATACAGCAGCCGCTGGCCACACTTGGTGACTGAGCACTTCAAATATGACCAGTCCAAACTGAATGTAACATGAAGGTAAACGTGCACTGGATTTTGATGACTTAGTATATTTTAAAAAAACGTAAAGTATCTCATTAGTAACTTTTTATATTGTTTACAAATGAAATGATTTTGATGGCTTAGTATTTTTTAAAAAAACGTAAAGTATCTCATTAGTAACTTTTT
>NW_021703778.1:162843148-162862921 GCF_005190385.1 Monodon monoceros
ATTTTTTAAAAAAACGTAAAGTATCTCATTAGTAACTTTTTATATTGATTACAAATGAAATGATGATAGTTTGGCTATATTGGGTTAAAGAGGACATATGAAAGTTAATTTCACCTGTTTCTTTTTAGTTTAAAAAAACCCAAAAATGTGGCTACTAGAAAATTTGCCACGACACAGGTGGCTCTCCTGTTGGACGGCGCTGCTCTGGAGCTAGTCAGTCTGGGTTTGAATCCTGGCTCAACCACTTGCCATCTGGGCCACGTTGGGTTGAAGTACTGACCTTTTCAAAGCCTCAGTCCATGCATCCGTAAAAAGGGAACAACAACCAGACCTACTGCACGTAACCCCACAACGGTTAAATGATTTCATTTGTGTAAAGGGCTCTTAGATGCAAGCCCAGCACCAACCATGATCATATGTGCATCTTGTCTCTGAGAACTGAAAGATTCAATGACTTTTTTTTCTTTTTCTTTTTTTTTAAGTTTTCTTACTCTTTAAAAAAATTTTTTTTAATTAAAAAAAATTTTTAGGGCTTCCCTGGTGGCGCAGTGGTTGAGAGTCCGCCTGCCGATGCAGGGGACACGGGTTCGTGCCCCGGTCCAGGAAGATCCCACATGCCGTGGAGCGGCTGGGCCCATGAGCCATGGCCGCTGTACCTGCGCATCCGGAGCCTGTGCTCCGCAACGGGAGAGGCCACAGCAGTGAGAGGCCCGCGTACCGCGAAAAAAAAAAATTTTTTTTAAATATTTATTTATTTATTTATTTGGTTGCGCCAGGTCTTAGTTGTGGCAGGCGGGTTCCTTAGTTGTGGCTCGCCAGCTCCTTAGTTGCAGCAATGCGCTCCTTAGTTGTAGCACGTGGGCTCCTTAGTTGTGGCATGGGAACTCTTAGTTGTGGCATGCATGTGGGATCTAGTTCCCTGAGCAGGGATCAAACCCGGGCCCCCTGCATTGGGAGCATGGAGCCTTATCCACCGCACCACCAGGGAAGTCCCTAAAATTATTTATTTATTTATTTTTGCTGCACCGCACAGCTTGCAGGATCTTAGTTCCCCAACCAGGGATTGAACCCGGATCCTCAGCAGTGAAAGCGTGCAGTCCTCACCACCAAACCACCAGGGAATTCCCTCAATGACTTTTTAAATAACAACTTTATTAAGGTATCATTCACATACCATCAAAGTCAACCTTTTAAAATATACAATTCAGTGGTTTCTAGTATGTTCACAAACTCATGCAACCATCACCACTATCAAATTCCAGAACATTTTCATCACCCCCAAAAGAGACCCATACCCATTAGCAGTCATTCCCTCTGCCCAGACCTTGGCAACTACTAATCTACATTCTGTTTCTCTAGATTTCCCTATGCTAGCCTTTCATATATAAGTGGAATCCTATGGTCCTTTGTGACTGGCTTCTCTCACTTAGCATAACGTTTTACGGTTCAGCCATGTTGAAGCATGTATACAGTACCTTGCTGTTTTTTGTGGCCAAATGTACGGATGGACTACATTTTGTTTATCCATTTATCAGTTGATGGACACTCGGCCTGTTTCCACTTTTTGGTGAACGTGAACAAAACTGCTCTCATCATCTGAGTACAAGTTTTATTAGGGGGACACGTGTTTATTTATTTATTTTAGTACATGCCTAAAGAGTGAAACGCTGGGTCATATGGTCACTGTGTGTTGAAACTTTCGAAGAACTGCCAGACTGTTTTCCGAAGCGGCTGCACCATTTTACGTTCTCACCTGGAGGCTGCATTTTTAATGTATTTACGAATATAGATTCTTTCCGCTCTGATTTCTGCCAGGCTGATTTGCTGGGAATGCCAGGAAAGATGAGGAGAAAGGGGTAAGGGCACAGCAGCAGGGCAGAGGCGTGGAGGGCAAAGAGGCCTCACGATGCTTTGACCAGAGTCCCGTCTGCACCTCAACTTGCTGCGTGGCCTCGGGCGAGTCACCTCCTCTCTTCAAGTCTCAGTTTCCTTATTTATAAAATGAAGGCATTAGACCAGTGGGTCTCAACTGGGGACATTTGGCACAGGCTGGAGACAACTTTGGTCGTGACAGTGGGTTGGGTGATGCTCCTGGTATCTAGAGGGCAGAGGTCAAGGATGCCGGTAAACATCCTGCAATGTGCAGGACAGCCCCCCAACAATAAAGAATTACCTGGACCCAGGTGTCAATAGTGCCAAGGTTGAGAAACCCTGCATCAGACTGAGGTGACCCCGGATGGGCCACTTTGAGAAACTGACAAAATGTTTTCCAAAATGGCTGCACCATTTTATAATCCACCCAGCAACGTGGGAGGGTTCCCATTTCTCCATATCCTCACCAACGCACTTATTTTTGCCAACCTAATAGGAACATAACTGGCTTTTTTAAAAGCCTGTTCTAGTAACAATGTCCAGGATTGTTTACAGAATGCCAGTGTCATAAAGGAAACGATTAGTCATTTTCTTACCTGGTGCCTATAATTATACCAGCCATTTGATCCTGCGACGATCACCACCCAGTGCTTGCCTCCGTCCTCAGGATCGTCCACGGGAATAGCACCAGCTCCCAGGGCCAAGCTGAGCAACACAGCGACTTCCCAAATCATTCTGCGCCTTGGAGTTCCACTGTAGAAATCTGGGAAGAAAAAGGCTGAGTCAAGCAAGAAAGGAATGACATGAACAGAAGAACATGACTGGCCCCTAGGCAAAGATCACAGCAAATGGGTCAAAAAGATAAGACGACTTAGTCTCAGACACAACAAGCTAAGGATAAAAATGATGACAGAGCAGAATTTTATTCTTAGCTCTGCGGCCCTTTCCCCCGGGGGGAGCAGGGGGCTGCCCATAGCTCCCAACCTTCACTGTGGGTTGAAGTTATGAGTATAAACCAAAGAATATTGAGAAAGCTCTTGGGGCAACCTTTTAAAGTTTTTGTCACAACTTGGAATATGGCAGACAAAATTCATCAACAAACTTAACTGTGTTGGAGAAACGCCTACCACATACTATGAACTATTTGTAAGAAAATAGACATATAATGTGTGCATAGCAAAATGTGGAAGGCAGACAGAATTTAATAGCAGTTATTCTTGGTAGGTGGAATTAAGGATGATCTTTATTTTTGTCTCTTTTACTACAATTAATATATATTAATTATACAATAAAGTCTGTAAAAATTCAACATACATTCAATATAAACACGGGGGGTGGGGCAATTTACGTTTGTGAGTTATCTGGATAAGCTACAGTCTAACACTGGCAGCCCAAATGAATGTCTTTGCATAACACAATCCATTTACATTATTCTGTACAAGAGGCAGGGCAAATATTTTAATCCTTGTTTTACAGGATGGGGAGGTTGAAGCACGAAAGAAGTGACTTGCCCAATATCTACAGACAGTCAGCTCTGGGCAGAGATCAGAACCAATGCCTTCTGAATTCCTGGTCCAGCCTTTCTGCTACACGGTTCTGCATCTCAAGACTTTATTCTTAATGAAGTACATGCCCAATTTTATACTTCATTGCCAAAACTTTGAAGGGCTTTAAAGCACAAAAAGCAAGACCGAGGCCACTTGGCATTACTCAGACAAGTATGTTATCTTACTGCCCTGTGTCCTGACTATGTTATTTTAAAAAACAGCCTTCCTGTGACAGAAGCCAGGCCTCTCACTCTGAGACAAGAGGCAAAACAGTCTTTGAGCATCTCAGTCTGCTCTGAGCTATAGAAACTCAGAGCAGAGCAAAGTCTAGGAGGCTAACCTCTGCCTCCGACGCCTTTTGACGAAACAGCGCTCATTCACTCATTCACTAATTTATTCACTCATTCATTCACCCATTGGGCCAGAGTCTCCTGAATTCCAACCCTGCCAAACAAAGTGCTGGGTGCCAGGAACGCAGCAGGGACAGGACAAAGCCTCTGTCCTCACGGGCCGCACAGCCAGCTGAGGCATGAGCCACGTCTAAGCCTACGAGACCATCCTCAGCGCCTGTGCCGGACACCGTGCTGAAACAAAATGATGGAGGATTTCCCCCCAAGTGAAGGAACAGGAAGCCCTGAGTCTGGTAAAAGTTTAAAAAAGTAAAAGCACCTTGGGCCAGCACTTCTCCAACTTGACTCTCCGCCGAGATCACCTGGGGGGCTTGTTAGAAGGCCAATTCTGATTCAGTAGGCCTGGGCAGGGCCTGAGACCCTGCACTTCTGACAAGATCTGGGTGATGCCCAGGACAACACTTGGACTCACAGCAGGCCTCTTCCTTAACCCTGGCAGGCTCTAGTCGGCTCCGCCCAGAAGCCTGGCATCCCCGTCAAGAAACCACACTACTCTATCCCCTGGATAACTTCTCCCAAGAACTCAGTTCTTAATGTGTAAGAATTAAGAATCTGAGTTGGTGCTAGATCCAGGTTTCTTTAGCTCCACTGCAAGGTCATGGATGCACGGGTAACTACAATAACATGCCCCAGGTTTGTTTTCAAGATTGTCTTGAAACGGTCAAGGTGCGTAACAGATGAGGGCAGTGGACTGCCCAGGCTGCCCCAACACTGGAACCTGCTGGTCTGTTAATACGTTAGCGTGTATCGGAGGATGCTCTCCCAAGTCCACTCGACCTGCCCGGGGCTCACCATGGGGCAATAAAAGGTGAAGTTATACAAATGTATGAAGCAGCAGCAGTGAGGTCAGGCAAGAGACAGCCAAACTCCCGTCCCCAGAGCTCTGCAGTGGCCTCCAAACGGGAGGGGAGGTGTGCCAGTGACTGCTGAGGTCCTCCAACCAGCAGCCTCCCGGCTGCAGCCAAGCCTCCCAGGAAGCCGTCCCATGCGGTAGGGGTTGGCAAACTCTTTCTGTAAAGGGTTGGAAAGTAAGTATTTTCAGTTTTGCAGGTCACATCATTTCCATCACAACTCTTCAATTCCCACTGTATCACGAAAGCAGCCAGAGACAATACGGAAACCAGTAGACATGGCTACGTTCCGGTAAAACTGAAACAACAGGGAGCCAGAATGTGCTCTCAGCCCACATGACTGGTACAGCCTGGGGTCTTTTATCATCTTGCATCGACAATCATGAAACAGGCTCTCTGGTTTGCACACCATTCTCTTCTGAGTTTTGATCATGCGACTTAATCCCGAAGGGGCTCATTCCTCTGGAGACACTGGCATGTGACCTTTCCCCCTCTTTTTTTTTTTTCCTCTGCCTCACAGCATGCAGGATCTTAGTTCCCCTGACCAGGGATCGAACTTGTGGCCCCTGCAGTGGAAGCATGGATCCTTACCCACTGGACCACGAGGGAAGTCCTCCCCCTTCATACTGAAATAAAATACTAAAATTGAATGGTTGCCTGACTGTGAACAACAGAATAGACATCACCAGCTCAAATGCCTAAATTAGCAAACAAAAAACACCACCAGGTTAGTTTTACAAGTTCCAGTTTACCTTTCATTCTTCTACTAAAATACTAGCAAGTTACTCCTCGGTGAGGCAAAGTACCTTATCCATACACAAGTGATATTTTCATGGTTAACATTTGGCTATGGTTCCTGTCTATCTTCTTTCTTTTCTTCTTTTTATAAACACAGAGTTGTGGTTCCTTGAACACAATGCCAAGTTAAAAGCCTCACAGGGACTTCGCTGGTGGCGCAGTGGTTAAGAATCCGCCTGCCAATGCAGGTGACACGAGTTCGAGCCCTGGTCAGGGAAGATCCCACATGTCGCAGAGCAACTAAGCCCGTGCGCCACAACTACTGAGCCTGTGCTCTAGAGCGCACACACCACAACTACTGAGCCCGCACGCCTAGAGCCTGCGCTCCAACAAGAGAAGCCACCGCAATGAGAATCCCACACACCGTAACGAAGAGTAGCCCCCCGCTTGCCGCAACTGGAGAAAGCCTGAGTGCAGCATCGAAGACCCAACGCAGCCAAAAATAAATCAATAAAATAAATTTTTAAAATAAATAAAAGCCTCACAGTGTGACACTGATTGGGAAATGCAGCTTAAAAAAACATACTAATGCTATTCTGGGAAACATATCAGGGCCTGGGGCAAAGGAAAGATGTGAAAGTAATATAATCCTTCCATTGCCCTCAGCAATGAATACATCTCAAAGCAACAGGTCTCAGACAGCAATTTCCTGGTCAGCAATATTCTTGACAAAGTCAAAACATGAAAACAAAGTCATAATCTTGCAGCATACCTATTATTCTTGTTTCATCAGAGTGAAAAGTTCATGAGGAAAAAGTAAATGATCCCTGCTAAACGAGCCCTTGGTGATTGCCCTTTGCTCGTGGTCTTCCATGGCACCAGTCACACAGGCGTTGTCATCTACTTCTTCCTGTCTACCCACCCACCCATCCAACAAACATGGCCTGAGCACCCACCAGGTGCTCACAGGCACTGAACAGGGCGCCAAACACATGAAACCCTTCGCAGAGCTGACATTCTAACAGGAAGAGACAGACCATTCAAACGCAGAGGTTGTCCGGTGGTGATGAGTGCTGGGGAAGAAATAAAGGCAGGGGAGGCAGTCCCAGTGGGAGTGGCAGGTATCATTTTCAAAAGGGGGAGATTTTTTTTTTTTTTTTTTGCTGTACGCAGGCCTCTCACTGTTGTGGCCTCTCCCGTTGCGGAGCACAGGCTCCGGACGCGCAGGCTCAGCGGCCATGGCTCACGGGCCCAGCCGCTCCGCGGCATGTGGGATCTTCCCGGATCGGGGCACGAACCCGCGTCCCCTGCATCGGCAGGCAGACTCTCAACCACTGCGCCACCAGGGAAGCCCGGGGGAGATTTTAAGAAGGTAAGGGAGCCCGCCTGTGTGTAGCAGCAAAACCCTGGAAGCAACATAAATGGTCATCTACAGGAGCCTGCCTAGTTAAATCAATTATGATACATCCTTATAATGGGATACAGTGACGCCTTTAAAAGAGGAAGGCAGTTTTTAACGTGCCAAGCGTGGAAAGACCTCCAAGGGGATGGTTAGGGGTATGTGTTCAGTCTGCTAACTGTTTGCAGGGAGAAAATGACCCAGGTAGTTTTTGCTCTAACCAGGGGCGGGACGGAAGTTTCCCCAAGAGTGCTGTGTTGCTGCACACGGTGGGAGAGTGGGATATGTATGTGTCTATGAGCCATGCAGTGTGTGAGGCACTTTACCATCTTCACAACAGCCTGTGAGCAGTCTCATTACTCCCTTCAGCTGAGACAGACTCGCAGAGGTGGAGAAACTAGGTAGACAGTGGCACTGCTGGGTGACACACAGATCTCATTCCAAAGATTGCTTCTTCCACTACACCACCTCGCTTGTCACAAAAAAAGCACTGTTTATGTGAACACCTGGGAGACCCTGCAACCACAGATGGGAGTGCTACACCCCACACCCCAGGGCCTCCAAGTTTCCCCCAGTAGCAGGATACCCACAGTATTCTTCACCACCCTATTTTAAAGCGCTTGTTGGTAATCGGTTATAAAGAGCTCTTAGAAGAAGAACCCGTCAAAGGAGAACCTGAAACACACAAAGTCAAAGTCAATGGACAAACCTTTACAAATGAATTTCAGGAGCCTCCAAGGACAGGTCCTCACTGGTTCCACTGGTCCTGCGACCCTCTCAGGCTACAGGGCTACATGAGGTCAGCGATTCAATTGAAGGACTCCACTTGACTTCAGGAAGTGTACCATCAAGTGGGGTTTATCCATTTGGGAGGTTTGGGACAGAATGCCCATTCTAGATCAACTGGTACCAGCAATGCAAGTAATAGGCTACCGTTAGAGGACCATCTAAATAGCAGCATCAAGTTCAACTCCATGTCTGACACCAAAGCCCACACCTTAACCACCATTATGACCTCCCACCATCAGCCCTGTACTTGCTACTTGCTCTGGGTTAGAGACAGCGAAACATCAAAGCCAGGAGAAGCAGCTGGACAGACAATGGTATATGTGAAGAGCCTTCCAAACCTACAGGTTTTTGATTCTGCTCTCTGTTCCCTGGGGGCTTACAACAAAATCATCATGCAAGTGGTCCCTGGCTGACAACATGCAAGAGAGACAAGGACACATGACAAGGACCCCTCCTTCACCAAACTTAAATCAAGCTCCTCTGAGCCCTCTTCCCGACTAGACCTTGGCCTGCTGAGCCCAGGTTTAGCAAGAATCCTGCAAGAACCTCCCATCTTTGACATCTAATCAAGCTCCTCTTAGTAATTTTTCAGCCACTGACCCTCCCACTCTGCCTATTGGTGATAAGTCTCAGCTGTCCTTGATGTATGTGGAGTTGAACTCAGTTCTATACTGAAGTCTCTCTCTTCTAATGCAACTGCTGGAATAAAACCCATCTTGCCATTTTTTAACAAATGTCAGGCGCAATTACTCTTTAATATCGGACAGGTAGTTACCAAGTCAAGGGAGACCCTCTCTGGGCCTTAACTGTCCATCTGTGAAATGAGACGGTAGAACTAAACTATTAAGGGCCCATTAAGTTCTCAAATCCTTTGATTTCCTGTTTCAAGAGTGAAATAAAAAAATAATAATCCAAATAGGTCTTATGTCAAATCTCAAACAAAATATGGATTTTGTTCAAGTTAGTTAATCAAACTTTTTTCCATAGGGAAAATTTCTGATTCAGTGGCAAAGCAGATTCTAGATTAGAGCATGTTCTTCAAGGTTATCTAATTCTGATTCTATGGAAATTTTTTTCACAACTCTGTAAACCATGGATACTAGCAATGCTAGTAATTCATGTCTAAAGACATGCAAATGAATTCTATCAAGTGAAGGTTCAAGTGACTCCCCTAGTGAAAGAAAGAAGCCAGGCTTCACAATGCACATTTCAATATTTCTAATCTATAAATGTACTTTGGAATCTCCTTTGAACTGGTTGGAATACCTCACTGAATCTCCTCATTAATAAGTTAAATACAATTTTTAACACTTGTTCATTTTTATATCTGTATAAAATTATGACTTTACTTTTTAAAATTTATATTTTAACATTACAAAAGGTACTAGCAGCTATATCATATTTCAAAATATACTCAAGAAAGCATTATTTATTTTTTTAATTTTTTACATCAAAGATTTTTTTTTTGACATCTTTATTGGAGTATAATTGCTTTACAATGGTGTGTTAGTTTCTGCTTTATAACAAAGTGAATCAGCTATACATATACATATATCCCCATATCTCCTCCCTCTTGCGTCTCCCTCCCACCCTCCCTATCCCACCCGTCTAGGTGGTCACAAAGCACCAAGCTGATCTCCCTGTGCTATGCGGCTGCTTCCCACTAGCTATCTATTTTACATTTGGCAGTGTATATATGTCAATGCCACTCTCTCACTTCATCCCAGCTTACCCTTCCCCCTCCCTACATTTTTTAAATCTACTAATGATTAGAATTAGGAATCTAGCAAAGTTAAATTTGACCAATGGTTGATGGTTTTTCCACAGTTTTATTTTCACTGCTTTTATTGGCACTTGAATTCCTTTTTTTGAATTTCTTCCAAATTACTATATTTTGAAACCTGGGATTAATAATAGTTTGTAGTCTTTTCCCAAAATCAATGAACATGACTTTTATAGCCAGGTGTTAATTATTAAGTTTAATTTTGCTATAATTTATATTTTACAAAATTGAAGGATACACATTAAGCTACAGAAATGTACAAAGTATAACATAAAATACCTGTTACCATCATCCAGATCATCAACTGTTAATATTCTGTAAATCCGTTAACCCTTTCCCCGTAAACAAAACATTACAGAAAAAATAGTCCCCCATGTCCTGTCCCATTCTCCCCATACCACAAGGTAACCACTACCGTAAGTTATTTCATTCCAATCAATTTATTATACTTTAAAATATATATATCCACTTTATAAACATTCCCCTACTAACAGACATTTAGGCTGTTTCAATTTTTTTACTATTACAAACAATGTTGCAAAAACATTCTTATACTCATCTCCTTGTATACAAATGTCTCTTTCTCTAAGGTACTTTAGGAGTAGAACCACTGAGTCTTAAGATATACCTATTTGGGGGCTTCCCTGGTGGTGCAGTGGTTAAGAATCTGCCTGCCAATGCAGGAGACACAAGTTCGAGCCCTGGTCCGGGAAGATCCCACACGCCGCGGAGCAACTAAGTTTGTGCGCCACAACTACTAAGCCTGCACTCTAGAGCCCGTGAGCCACAACTATCGAGCCTGCATGCTGCAACTACTGAAGCCTGTGCACCTAGAGCCCGTGCTCCACACAAGAGAAGCCACCGCAATGAGAAGCCCGCTCACCGCAACGAAGAGAAGCCCCCGCTCGCCGCAACTAGAGAAAGCCCACATGCAGCAATGAAAACCCAACGCAGCCAAAAATAAAATTAAAAAAAAAAAAAGATATACCTATTTTGCTAGCAGCTGTACTGTTCTAAGATACTCTTCCAAATTTCTATCATCTCTCGAGAGTATCAAACTTCATAATTCCTAATCTGATAGATATAAAGTGATCTAATTATGGGGTTTAATTTGTGTCTCCTGGATTACAGGAAAATTCAAGTCTTATATGTTTAACCATTCAGATTTCAACATCCTCAACATATGTGATAATTTCCCCATCCTAAACTGGGATTCGAATTTTGGTCTACAAAGCAATGTCTGCAGTTTAAGGGGGGAAAAAAATGCGGGTTATTTCCTAAAAAGATAGTCATAGGTGGAAAACTCAAGAGACAGCATTCGCTTCAGTATATTTTTACTGAACAATACTGGGTATGGTGTTCACCTCCTTAACAGTTCACAACCCTTTTTTCATCTTCTCTCCCTTCCCGCTGCAACTGTCTTTAAAACCCTCAGCAATTCTCCTGGGAATTACTGCAACGAGCTCCCTGGTGTGGCCTCTCTCCAACACCTTTCCACATTACAGAGTATCTAAGATACACATCTACTAAATTCGGCTTCCAGGGCTTTCAGGACAAAATCCAAATCTCTTACAGCAGCACAGGAGGTCCTGCCAAGACGTGCCTCTCTGTTCTCCACTATCCACATGAAATCCCTTGCTCCAACCAGGCTCCGGGACTCCAGGTCCAAAATTGGTGCTCTTTCCCTGTCTTCATCATGCTGTTTCCCAGGCGAAACGCTCTTCTCCTACATCTCATTAGCTCCTGCCCGTCCCTCAAGCTCCATTCAATCATTCCCTTCTCTGCAAAGTTCTATCTCTTCCCACAAGTCAGGGTTAGATGCTGCCCCTTGAACACTGGAATGGTTCATGGTAGACTGCCTCTCCCCTTTACGAAATAATCCCTGCTCAAAAAGCTTAGTAAGGCTCAATATATGTTTGCTAACTAATGCAGCCCTGGAGTAAAGAAAGCGGGGCTACTCCACTCACTACATACCACAGGGCAACTCTCAAATCCTGGGCATTTATTTTCACCTCTCAAACGAAGCATATGACACAAAGTTCCTTCTCCCAGCCCCCAGATTCTGCAGTTCTTGGCACTGAATAACACATGTGGGTATAACCTCAACTCTAAGAGTTAGGAGAGGGGACCAAATCCAGGTAACTTTCACTTCCATTGTTGATGTGAATCATCCTGTAACTCCCACCAGCTCAAGCCTCTGAGAAGTAGAGCTTTCCTGATTTCTCAGGAAGGATGTTTTTATACGTCTGGGTATATTAGTTGTGGTGGTTAACATAACCCCTTCCCCCTTGGACTACTGAGAACTAACTGGAAACTGATGCAATCCTCTGCATTACGAGCCTCAACAGCTTGACCTGCTTCTAGATTGTGAAGATGGGAACCAGGCCCCAGACACCTCCCGGCACTCTCTGGCTATGAGACCTTAGTAAATGTGCTCTCGTCTCGGGTCTGTTTCTCTCTGAGCTCGGAGGGGCCTGGGTCTCCAGCCAGAGCACGCGTAACAGAAGGAGCCCCACCCTGCCAACCAACAACCCCACAGCATGGCAGGCTGAGAGGTCGCAGCGTTTCCCTCGGGATTCATCGTTTGCAGAAACTCCCTTTCGGTGGGTGAGAAATGGATTACTCAGAAAAGGCCGGAGAAACTGAAAATCCCTGCCTTGAAGCCAAGAGCTGCGGCAGATGGGTGGCCCTGGTCCGGGGCTTGGGACCCGGCCGCAGTCCCCTGCCAGGAATCACGGTTACCTGCGGTGGGACCGTGGGAACTCCTCGCAACGCGCCGCCTCCAACCAGCCACCTTCCGACGGTAGCCCTGCAGTGATTGCAGAGCCGCGTCCTCGCTCTCCGCTTTGAGGGTCTGCTGCGCCGTGGTGATTGGCGGAGCTTCGGGGCGGGGCGTCTTAGAAAGCCAATGGGAAGCGGGAAAGCGGCCGGAGAGTCGCAGGGACTACGAGTCCCAGCGTGCACCCGCCGGGCCTTCTGAGCTCCGAGGCTAAAGAAACCCAGGGAGGCGGGTACGCAGTGAGCTAGGGCTGGGTGGGTGGGGACGGGGGTCCTGGAGTGCGTGGGAACAGGGGGCGCAGTGATTCCACCCAAGGATCAAAGCCAGCGCGCGGAGCACTTTAACCCTCAGTTTCCAAACTTGTGCACATGTTTGGAACCACCTAGAGCAGCTTCAGAGACACTGATGCCTCCGTCTCACCCTAGAGACTGAGTTCATTGGTCTGCGTGTGGCCTGGGTTTTGGAATCTTTAAAGAGCCCCAGGAGATTCGATGTGCAGATCCGTTTCATCCTCGTAACAACCCTACGAGAGGGAGGAACTATTAGCGTACACATAAGGCAACGGAGGGAAGTTTTGTCAGGGAGGTTAATTTTCTGAAGGTCACACACCTCTGAAGTGGCAGAGCCAGAATGCGGAGCCAGGCAGTCTAGTTGCAGAATCCCGTGCTTTTAATCCATATGCAATGCTACTTCTCAGACGGTTGGTATTATCTCACAGGGAGAGAAAAATGAAATACTATACATACAAAGTGCCATGTTGTGGAGCACAGAAAGTTGAGTTGAATTATTGTGAGGGAATAAGTCCAGTTTTGCCCAAGAACATCAAGACGTCAAGTGCAAGATATAGGACTACATTCATGGGTTGTCTTTTTTTTTTTTTTTTTTTTTGGCGGGGAAGCTTATGGGATCTTAGTTCCCTGACTAAGGATTGAACCCAGGCCCTTGGCAGTGAAAGCACAGAGGTGTAACCACTGTACCGCCAGGGAATTCCCTGATCTTCTTTTATAATCTTCTTTTACAGTAAATCATGGGTCAGCATACTACCCTGGGCCTACTGCCTATTTTGTGAATAAAAGTCTATAAGAGCACAGCCTCGGTAATTCCCTGGCAGTCCAGTGGTTAGGACTCCACGCTTTCACAGCTGGGGCCGGGTTCGATCCCTGGTCAAGGAACTAAGATACCACAAGCCGCTGGTGCCGCCAAAAAAAAAAAAAAAAACACAGCCACACCCATTGGTTTAGGTGTGGCTGTTTTGGGGAACAAGGTGGAGATGAGTATTTATAGGAGAGACTATATGGCCCACAAAAGAATATATATACTGTCTGACCATTTACAGAAAAAGCTCACCCACCCTGAGTTAAGCAGCTGGCCCAAGGTCACAGCTCCGGAGTGAACATGGGCTTCAAGCTCAGGTCTATCCTAGCCCAAGGTCAATTCTCATGACCACTATGCTTTCACAGTCTTCCTCAATGGGGAACATTAACATTATATGCCAGGTGTAACTGAACATGGAGAGAATTAGGATTCTGTCCCTTACCCTTGAAAACTTACTGTCTAGTAAGAGAGGCAGAGTGTCCTTAACCACTCCCTCAATTCACCCAGAATAAATGGCGACCTCTGGCTGGTGAGGCTTTCACAATTGAAATGGAATAAAAATAGTGGCCTGGTGCCAGGCATGTTTAGGCAACCAAAGGGCTGGGGGCAGCCCCCTCAGTCTCCCTCAGCATCACTGTGGGCTGAGAGCTCAGAGTTGGGACAAGAGAAGGTGGCTGAAAGTTGAGGACCATGGGGAGGGGCGTGGCTGGGGGTTATCATGGTGAAGGTCAGGTAAGCCTCAGAAAAGGCTGTAACGTGTCTAGCCTAGGCCAGCCACGGGGAGGAGGCTGAGACGCGAGAGGCCTGGAATGGGAACTTGTAGGTGGTGGGCCATCAAGCTACCTGAATCCAAATCCCAATTTTACTACTTACAAGCTGTGTGGCCTGAGCAAGTTGCTTAGCTTCTCAGTGCCTGGGTTTCCTCAACTGTTGAATGGAAAAAACGGCACCTACTTCATAAGGTCTCTCTGAGGATTAAATTTGTTAACACAGTACTTAGCACCAAGTAAGTGCCCTATAAATATTAGCTACTCCCTGTGTTAATAGGATCTTTGGTTGCTGGGCTATAAATTAAGAATCCCAATTAGGAAAAGAAGATGGGGATCTGGGCTTCCCTGGTGGCGCAGTGGTTGGGAATCCGCCTGCCAATGCTGCGGACACGGGTTCGTGCCCTGGTCCGGGAGGATCCCACATGCCACGGAGCGGCTGGGCCCGTGAGCCATGGCTGCTGAGCCTGCTCGTCCGGAGCCTGTGCTCCGCAATGGGAGAAGCCACAACAGTGAGAGGCCCACGTACCGCAAAAAAAAAAAAACAAGAAAGAAAGAAAGAAGATGGGGATCTGACTTTGGGCACTGCCTGGGCTCCTGGTACCCACTCATGGGATGGCAGCAAGGTATGTGCTAATAGGAAGCGCCAGGAGCAGGGAGGTTGGCACCAAAACAGCACACAGGTGGCAGGAAGGTGGCAGGTTCCCCGTGGACATACAGGCATGGGGACCTCCCCATCAAATGCCCCTGGCAGAATTCTCACAAGAAAAGTCACAGTCTGGGACTCTTGCCACCATTCCATGCAATCAGAGGGTAATGAGGCTCAGCTGGATATGGATGTGGCCGATAACTCTCACCAGAGATAAGAGCCCTGAGGAGCCATGTCAAATTCAGACCCTTTTCTTATCTAATGGTGGGAGATTAAGTGAGAGATGAAGATTATAAAGCAGCAAGAGTTGGGGAGAGTGTGAAAGAAATTGGTTAGGTTTAGAGCGGGTTTCTCAACACTTCTCAACATTTGGGGCCCAGTAATTCTTTGTTGGTGGGAAGGTGGGGGCCTGTCCTGCACATTTTAGGATGTTTAACAGCATCCCTAGCCACTACCTATCTGATGCTAGCAGCACCCCTCTCCCAAGTTGTGGCAGCCAAAAATATCTCCAGACTTTGCCAAAAGTTTCCCCCATGTTGAGAACCTCTGGTTTAGACAGAAAGAGATAGTTGAATATATCATTCATTCATGCATTCATTCACTCCATTTGATGTGATGGTTAAAGGCCTGGACTGTGGTTCCAGACCACCTGGGTTTCAATTCCACCTCTGCTACACTTCCTGGTTGTGTGACCCTGGGCAATCATTTCACTTCTCTGTACTTCATAGGGTTGTTATAAAGACCAAATAAAATAATACATGTAATGAAAAACTTAGTTCAGTGTCCAGCCAAGTGTCAGCTATTCACTGAGAGCATGATAAGTGCTGGACCCTAGCCTCAGCCCTGAGGGTCCCTACAGTTAATTCCTCCCACTGCAGACAGACTGATCTTATTTTTAAATTTAAATATTTCAATGGAAGTATAATGTATGTAGAGGAAAATGCACAAATTATAAATGTACAGCTCAATACACTTTCACAAAGCAAACACGTCCAGGTAACCAGCACCCAGATGAAAGACTGAGCCTGGCCAGCATCCCAGAAGCTTCTTTTTTTTTTTTTTAATGTTCCATACCCTCCCTTCCCCTGAGCATTTAACTACACTGTTCCCTGCGGCTCCCAAGTCCCTTTGTTTTTATTCTGACCAAGTACTACTTATTCTTTTTTTTTCCTTTTTCTTTTTTTATTGTAGTAAAACATATAACATAAAATTTGCCATTTTAACCATTTTTATATGTGCACTTCAATAGGATTAATTACATGCACATTGCTGGGCAACCATCACAACTCTCTATTTCTGAAAATTTTCATCGTGATTTCCAGCTCAAAAACCATCCCATCCTCCAGAATAAAATTCTGCCTGGCTTACATAGCCTGCCTAACCCCATGACCTCATTTCCTGCCACATGACTCACTCCACTCCAGCCTGATGGCTTTCTTGCCTTTGTGTATGCAGCTCCCTCTTCCTGGAATGCCCTTCCCCTTCCAGACACATAACTAGATCCTGCCCAAATGGCACCACCTCCTCAGAGAGGCTGCCCTGGGCCAGCCAACCGAAAATAGCGCACAAACCTCTAGCCTTTCTAGTTAGCTTTTTACCTAGCTTTATGATCATTCTCTAGCCTTTTACCTAGCTTTATGATCTCATTTATTTTTTGTTAGTTCATTTCCTGGGGATCCACTAAAAGTTAAACTGCTTGAGAGCAAGACCCAGTCTATCTTACTTATTTCTATATTCACAGTGCCTAAAAGTGTAGCTGTCATATAGTAGGTGCTCACTAAGTAGGTAACAATTGAATTAAATGGCATGATACAGGTAAGTGCTGTTTGCTGTGCTCCTGTACTCA
Organism: Monodon monoceros; assembly: GCF_005190385.1. NCBI lineage: Eukaryota > Metazoa > Chordata > Mammalia > Artiodactyla > Monodontidae > Monodon > Monodon monoceros. The sequence goes on from NW_021703778.1 coordinate 162,859,674, forward strand.
GGGGGGGCACCATCTCTTCTTGGTTGTTTATTAAGGATTTCCAGTCAATCAATAAGCATTTATTTACCTCTGTGGTAGGCAGTAGTCTAAGAATGACCCCCATAACCCTCACTCATGTATAATCTGCTCCTCTTTCAGTATGGGTGAAACCTCTGAAGATGATGAGATATCATTCCTGTGATTATGTTATATGGCAAAAGGGAGATTATCTGGGCAGGTGAGCCTACTCTAACTGTATGAGCCCTTTAAAAGCAGAATTTTCTCTGGCTAGTGCTAGAGAGAGTCATTGCTGGTTTGAAGATAGAGGGGCCACAGACATGCAGGCAGCTTAAGGAGCTAAGTGAGGACTCCAGCTGACAACCAGCAAAGAAATGGGGACATCAGTCCTACAAACTCAAGGAATATAATTCTGCCAACCAGCTGAATAAGCTTGGAAGTGGATTCTTCTCCAGAGCATCCAGGTAGACACCCAGACTGGCCAACACCTGGATTTCAGCCTGTGAGACCCTAAGTGGAGAACCAAATTGAGTTCACCTCTGATGGCCACGAGGCTACATAAGTCTACCTTGTCTCCAGACGCCATTTGGAAAAGAGGAGGGAACAGAAAGTATATTAGTTAGAATGCAGAGTCAGCTGCTATGACTAAAACCAAAGTGACAGTGACACAAACAAGATGGGTTTCTCTCTTATGAAACACTTCAAGTGTTAGCAGTCCAGGGCTGATAGAGAAGCTCCCTGGTGTCAGGGACCCAGATTCCTTCTGTCTTGAGCTCTCCCATTCCTAGATCGTTGGCTTTATCTGGTCCAAGATGGCTCCACACCATGTCACGTTGCAGGCAGCCAGCTGGAATATGTACGTGTATATTACATCCTGCTGGCCAGAACTGAGGCACATAGCCATACCTGGCTTCAAGGGAGACTCGGAAATGCAGCCTTTAGTTGGGCAGCCATGGACCCGGCTAAAACTCAGGGGTTCTGTTATTAAAGGAAGCAAGAGAGAATGGGTATTTGGGGCTACCCAGCCATTTCTGCCACCAAGAAGACAGCCTGAAAGACTAATAGGTTTTCCCCCCAGATCTGAAGGAAAGTGATTTAAACCAGAAGAACCTGAGGAGCCTCTCATTGGCAGCTTGAAACCATCTTCCTTCCCGCTTTAAGCCATCTTCCTTCCCCCTTTAAGCCGTCTTCCTGCCCCTGCCCTTTTACCCTGCAAGATCCAGTCGAAGGAAGTAGAGGAACACAATATTTTCTGCACACCTGAGGGGCCTGTGTAAATTTTTAACCCTACGAAGAAAGAAAACAGAACTAGGTAAGCTTTGTAGTCCAGCTCTGTTCCAGAACAGCCAGGCAGGCCTGCACCTCACCCTCAGGAGAGGGAGAAGGGAGTTCCAATGCCAACAAGCACCGGCACCACAAAGCAGATCTAGCGAGAGGAGCATGAGCCTTCTGCAGAGGTTCCGTGAGCGCTCAGTAAATTCCAGGTGGCGACAGAAGAGGAGGAGGTTGTGGGGTAATCAGAGACAGGCCTGAAGTCAAGGACCTCAGGAGCCAATTTAAAAATGTCTTTTTTCCCTTTAGTATTAAAGCTGCCGGGGCTTCCCTGGTTGCGCAGTGCTTGAGAATCCGTCTGCTAATGCAGGGGACACAGGTTCAAACCCTGGTCTGGGAGGATCCCACATGCCGCGGAGCAACTAGGCCCGTGAGCCACAACTACTGAGCCTGCACGTCTGGAGCCTGTGCTCCGCAACAAGAGAGGCCAAGAGAGTGAGAGGCCCGCGCGCCGCGATGAAGAGTGGCCCCCGCTCGCCGCAACTAGAGAAAGCCCTCGCACAGAAACGAAGACCCAACACAGCAAAAATAAATAAATTAATTAATAAACTCCTACCCCCAACATCTTCTTTTAAAAAAAAAGCTGTCATGTTTTTTAAAGCTCACTCAGGACCTGTTAGCAGAGTATTATTTTATCATTTAGTCCTCTTTAAAGGATTAATTAACTAATAAAGTCTATGAAGTAGGGGCTATTACTATTCCCATTTTACAAATGAAAAAGTGAAGGCTCAGAGAAATTAAATAAATGGCCCAAAGTCTGTAAGGGAGTTTAGCCTGGAGAGCAGGGGTCAGGCATCAAGCTGCGTGGGGGCTTTTCTCCTCCAAGGATACTGTCAAGGTTGTCTTCATTACCTAGTGGGGTATGCTTTTCAGAAGGACCAAGGTAGAAATTCTGACTGGTCTTAATATAGTTAGTTCTTGAAGGGGAGACACTGAGTTGTATAAATGAACATGTGTGTGTGTGTGTGTGTGTGTGTGTAAACACAAGTCTTATTGTGAAATCTGAAATCTGTGGCCCATCCAAGGGAAACCCACAGTTTTTCAGACTCATTTCTGGCCACATTGTATGTCACCACCACAGTCCTTTCTTCTTTTACTTCCACTTTTTTTTCCTCCAAAGTCACTCTTTTAATGTAAAAACATGTGCTTGGAGGAAAAGTCTTGGTTTTGGCTTGGAGTCGGGCTCAGTTGCAGTGCTGTGTGTCTCAGACCACCAAGGCAGAAAAAAATACTTAAAGTTCTTTTGTTTGTTTGCATCAGAGCAATACTGTGGACAATGAATCACCTGACCCTTTTAAGGTGACCTTCCATGTAATATTTTGCAAAATAAATCAGGATATACTTGGAAGACAGGGACAGTCCATAGGAACTGTCATGGATCAGTTCCCTAGAAACAAAGCCTGAGAGGTGATCCTTGTGCAAGTGAGTTGTTGAGGGCATGTTCTCAGGAGAAACCTAGAGGGGAGTGGGGGAAAGGGACAGGGCAAAAGAAGGAACGCTGAAGAGATATGGATTCAGGAAGAAGTGGGCCTCAGCCTAATCCCACGAGGAGCTCTGAAGCACACCTTGTATCATAGAGGTTGTTCCACCCACCTTGGCCAGTCATTGGCCATGAAGAGGAAGTGTAACCTGCAGGGCATCTCCTGGTGGGGGACAGCTTCCCTTAGCCAAAGGCAGGGTGGGAACCAACCTAAGAAAGGTGCAGAGTGAGCTCTTAGCAGCCAACACCTGGTAGTTCACTGGCCCAGTGAAGGGATCCTGGGCAGAGGGCACCAAGAGCATCCACTACACTGGAACCATCACAACCTAAGCGTGATACTAAAGTCGAATATATATGATAGATTCTTGGTGTGGTATTCTGGTTACTTATTTATTTATATATATGATAGATTCTTGGTGTGGTATTCTGGTTACTTATT